>NC_069505.1:26811735-26846735 GCF_027579735.1 Bombina bombina
GTCTATATCTTGTCTATATCTTGTCTATATCATGTCTATATCATGTCTATATCATGTCTATATCATGTCTATATCTTGTCTATATCTTGTCTATATCTTGTGTCTATATCATGTCTATATCTTGTATATATTGTGTCTATATCATGTCTATATCTTGTCTATATCATGTCTATATCATGTCTATATCATGTCTATATCGTGTCTATATCGTGTCTATATCATGTCTATATCATGTCTATATCATGTCTATATCATGTCTATATCTTGTCTATATCTTGTCTATATCTTGTGTCTATATCATGTCTATATCTTGTCTATATTGTGTCTATATCATGTCTATATCTTGTCTATATCATGTCTATATCTTGTCTATATTGTGTCTATATCATGTCTATATTGTGTCTATATCATGTCTATATCATGTCTATATTGTGTCTATATTGTGTCTATATCATGTCTATATTGTGTCTATATCTTGTCTATATCATGTCTATATCGTGTCTATATCATGTCTATATCTTGTCTACTATCATGTCTATATCATGTCTATATCTTGTCTATATCGTGTCTATATCTTGTCTATATCTTGTCTATATTGTGTCTATATCTTGTCTATATCATGTCTATATCGTGTCTATATCATGTCTATATTGTGTCTATATCTTGTCTATATTGTGTCTATATCTTGTCTATATCGTGTCTATATCATGTCTATATCTTGTCTATATTGTGTCTATATCATGTCTATATTGTGTCTATATCATGTCTATATCATGTCTATATTGTGTCTATATTGTGTCTATATCATGTCTATATTGTGTCTATATCTTGTCTATATCGTGTCTATATCATGTTCTATATCATGTCTATATCTTGTCTATATCATGTCTATATCTTGTCTATATCTTGTCTATATCATGTCTATATCTTGTCTATATCTTGTCTATATCTTGTCTATATCATGTCTATATCTTGTCTATATCGTGTCTATATCTTGTCTATATCATGTCTATATCTTGTCTATATCGTGTCTATATCTTGTCTATATCTTGTCTATATCTGTGTCTATATCTTGTCTATATCGTGTCTATATCGTGTCTATATCATGTCTATATTGTGTCTATATCTTGTCTATATCATGTCTATATCATGTCTATATCATGTCTATATCATGTCTATATCATGTCTATATCATGTCTATATCATGTCTATATTGTGTCTATATTGTGTCTATATCATGTCTATATCGTGTCTATATCGTGTCTATATCTTGTCTATATTGTGTCTATATCATGTCTATATCTTGTCTATATCATGTCTATATCTTGTCTATATTGTGTCTATATCTTGTCTATATCGTGTCTATATCATGTCTATATCTTGTCTATATCATGTCTATATCATGTCTATGTCTTGTCTATATCGTGTCTATATCTTGTCTATATCTTGTCTATATTGTGTCTATATCTTGTCTATATCATGTCTATATCGTGTCTATATCATGTCTATATTGTGTCTATATCTTGTCTATATCATGTCTATATCATGTCTATATCTATGTCTATATCTTGTCTATATCTTGTCTATATCGTGTCTATATCGTGTCTATATCGTGTCTATATCGTGTCTATATTGTGTCTATATCTTGTCTATATTGTGTCTATATCTTGTCTATATTGTGTCTATATCGTGTCTATATCGTGTCTATATCGTGTCTATATCTTGTCTATATCGTGTCTATATCGTGTCTATATCGTGTCTATATCGTGTCTATATCTTGTCTATATCGTGTCTATATCTTGTCTATATCTTGTCTATATCGTGTCTATATCTTGTCTATATCGTGTCTATATCTTGTCTATATCGTGTCTATATCTTGTCTATATCTTGTCTATATCGTGTCTATATCTTGTCTATATCTTGTCTATATTGTGTCTATATTGTGTCTATATAGTGTCTATATCATGTCTATATCTTGTCTATATTGTGTCTATATCTTGTCTATATCATGTCTATATCTTGTCTATATTGTGTCTATATCGTGTCTATATCTTGTCTATATCATGTCTATATCATGTCTATATCTTGTCTATATAGTGTCTATATTGTGTCTATATTGTGTCTATATCTTGTCTATATTGTGTCTATATTGTGTCTATATCGTGTCTATATCTTGTCTATATCGTGTCTATATCATGTCTATATCGTGTCTATATCATGTCTATATTGTGTCTATATCATGTCTATATTGTGTCTATATTGTGTCTATATCATGTCTATATTGTGTCTATATCATGTCTATATCATGTCTATATCATGTCGATATTGTGTCTATATCATGTCTATATCTTGTCTATATCTTGTCTATATCTTGTCTATATCATGTCTATATCATGTCTATATTGTGTCTATATCATGTCTATATTGTGTCTATATCATGTCTATATCTTGTCTATATCTTGTCTATATCATGTCTATATCATGTCTATATCATTTCTATATTGTGTCTATATCCTGTCTATATCTTGTCTATATCGTGTCTATATCTTGTCTATATCTTGTCTATATCTTGTCTATATTGTGTCTATATCATGTCTATATCTTGTCTATATCGTGTCTATATCTTGTCTATATCTTGTCTATATCTTGTCTATATTGTGTCTATATTGTGTCTATATCATGTCTATATCTTGTCTATATCATGTCTATATCTTGTCTATATCATGTCTATATCTTGTCTATATTGTGTCTATATCGTGTCTATATCTTGTCTATATCTTGTCTATATCGTGTCTATATCATGTCTATATCATGTCTATATTGTGTCTATATCATGTCTATATCATGTCTATATTGTGTCTATATCATGTCTATATCATGTCTATATTGTGTCTATATCGTGTCTATATCTTGTCTATATCATGTCTATATCGTGTCTATATCTTGTCTATATCTTTTCTATATTGTGTCTATATTGTGTCTATATTGTGTCTATATCATGTCTATATTGTGTCTATATCATGTCTATATTGTGTCTATATTGTGTCTATATTGTGTCTATATTGTGTCTATATCATGTCTATATCGTGTCTATATCATGTCTATATTGTGTCTATATCATGTCTATATTGTGTCTATATCATGTCTATATCGTGTCTATATCATGTCTATATCATGTCTATATTGTGTCTATATCGTGTCTATATCTTGTCTATATCGTGTCTATATCTTGTCTATATCATGTCTATATTGTGTCTATATCGTGTCTATATCTTGTCTATATTGTGTCTATATCGTGTCTATATCTTGTCTATATCATGTCTTTATCGTGTCTATATCATGTCTATATCATGTCTATATTGTGTCTATATCATGTCTATATCATGTCTATATCGTGTCTATATCGTGTCTATATCGTGTCTATATCATGTCTATATCATGTCTATATCATGTCTATATTGTGTCTATATCGTGTCTATATCATGTCTATATCATGTCTATATCATGTCTATATTGTGTCTATATCGTGTCTATATCATGTCTATATCTTGTCTATATCATGTCTATATCATGTCTATATCATGTCTATATCTTGTCTATATCATGTCTATATCTTGTCTATATCATGTCTATATTGTGTCTATATCGTGTCTATATCTTGTCTATATTGTGTCTATATCGTGTCTATATCTTGTCTATATTGTGTCTATATCTTGTCTATATCATGTCTATATCGTGTCTATATCTTGTCTATATTGTGTCTATATCGTGTGTATATCTTGTCTATATTGTGTCTATATCATGTCTATATCTTGTCTATATCGTGTCTATATCATGTCTATATTGTGTCTATATCATGTCTATATCGTGTCTATATCGTGTCTATATCATGTCTATATCGTGTCTATATCATGTCTATATCATGTCTATATTGTGTCTATATCGTGTCTATATCTTGTCTATATCGTGTCTATATCTTGTCTATATCTTGTCTATATTGTGTCTATATCGTGTCTATATCTTGTCTATATCTTGTCTATATCATGTCTATATCATGTCTATATCATGTCTATATCATGTCTATATCGTGTCTATATCTTGTCTATATCATGTCTATATCGTGTCTATATCTTGTCTATATTGTGTCTATATCATGTCTATATCATGTCTATATCATGTCTATATCATGTCTATATCGTGTCTATATCTTGTCTATATCTTGTCTATATCATGTCTATATCATGTCTATATCATGTCTATATCGTGTCTATATCATGTCTATATCTTGTCTATATCATGTCTATATCGTGTCTATATCTTGTCTATATTGTGTCTATATCATGTCTATATCATGTCTATATCATGTCTATATCGTGTCTATATCTTGTCTATATCATGTCTATATCGTGTCTATATCTTGTCTATATTGTGTCTATATCATGTCTATATCATGTCTATATCGTGTCTATATCATGTCTATATCGTGTCTATATCGTGTCTATATCGTGTCTATATCATGTCTATATCGTGTCTATATCTTGTCTATATCTTGTCTATATCATGTCTATATCATGTCTATATCATGTCTATATCGTGTCTATATTGTGTCTATATCGTGTCTATATCTTGTCTATATCTTGTCTATATTGTGTCTATATCATGTCTATATCATGTCTATATCGTGTCTATATCTTGTCTATATCTTGTCTATATCATGTCTATATCTTGTGTCTATATCATGTCTATATCGTGTCTATATCATGTCTATATCGTGTCTATATTGTGTCTATATCTTGTCTATATCGTGTCTATATCATGTCTATATCATGTCTATATCTTGTCTATATTGTGTCTATATCATGTCTATATCTTGTCTATATTGTGTCTATATCATGTCTATATCATGTCTATATCTTGTCTATATTGTGTCTATATCTTGTCTATATTGTGTCTATATCATGTCTATATCTTGTCTATATTGTGTCTATATCTTGTCTATATTGTGTCTATATCATGTCTATATCATGTCTATATCGTGTCTATATCTTGTCTATATTGTGTCTATATCTTGTCTATATTGTGTCTATATCTTGTCTATATTGTGTCTATATCATGTCTATATCTTGTCTATATCTTGTCTATATTGTGTCTATATCATGTCTATATCGTGTCTATATCTTGTCTATATTGAGTCTATATCATGTCTATATCGTGTCTATATCTTGTCTATATTGTGTCTATATCATGTCTATATTGTGTCTATATCATGTCTATATCGTGTCTATATCTTGTCTATATTGTGTCTATATCTTGTCTATATTGTGTCTATATCATGTCTATATCTTGTCTATATTGTGTCTATATCTTGTCTATATTGCGTCTATATCATGTCTATATTGTGTCTATATCTTGTCTATATTGTGTCTATATCTTGTCTATATCATGTCTATATCTTGTCTATATCATGTCTATATCATGTCTATATCATGTCTATATCGTGTCTATATCATGTCTATATCTTGTCTATATTGTGTCTATATTGTGTCTATATCGTGTCTATATCATGTCTATATCATGTCTATATCTTGTCTATATCGTGTCTATATTGTGTCTATATCATGTCTATATTGTGTCTATATCTTGTCTATATCGTGTCTATATTGTGTCTATATCATGTCTATATCTTGTCTATATCTTGTCTATATCGTGTCTATATCGTGTCTATATTGTGTCTATATCATGTCTATATCTTGTCTATATCATGTCTATATCGTGTCTATATTGTGTCTATATCATTTCTATATTGTGTCTATATCTTGTCTATATCGTGTCTATATTGTGTCTATATCATGTCTATATCTTGTCTATATCTTGTCTATATCGTGTCTATATCTTGTCTATATTGTGTCTATATCATGTCTATATCGTGTCTATATCATGTCTATATCGTGTCTATATTGTGTCTATATCATGTCTATATCATGTCTATATCTTGTCTATATCTTGTCTATATCATGTCTATATCGTGTCTATATCGTGTCTATATTGTGTCTATATCTTGTCTATATCGTGTCTATATTGTGTCTATATCGTGTCTATATCTTGTCTATATTGTGTCTATATCTTGTCTATATTGTGTCTATATCATGTCTATATTGTGTCTATATCTTGTCTATATTGTGTCTATATCATGTCTATATTGTGTCTATATCATGTCTATATTGTGTCTATATCATGTCTATATTGTGTCTATATCGTGTCTATATCTTGTCTATATTGTGTCTATATCGTGTCTATATCCTGTCTATATCGTGTCTATATCGTGTCTATATCATGTCTATATCGTGTCTATATCATGTCTATATCGTGTCTATATCATGTCTATATCCTGTCTATATCTTGTCTATATCTTGTCTATATCTTGTCTATATCATGTCTATATCGTGTCTATATCGTGTCTATATCTTGTCTATATCTTGTCTATATCATGTCTATATCTTGTCTATATCGTGTCTATATCATGTCTATATTGTGTCTATATCATGTCTATATCGTGTCTATATCGTGTCTATATTGTGTCTATATCATGTCTATATCGTGTCTATATCATGTCTATATTGTGTCTATATCATGTCTATATCGTGTCTATATCTTGTCTATATCTTGTCTATATTGTGTCTATATCATGTCTATATCATGTCTATATTGTGTCTATATCATGTCTATATCTTGTCTATATCGTGTCTATATCTTGTCTATATCTTGTCTATATCATGTCTATATCTTGTCTATATCGTGTCTATATCATGTCTATATCGTGTCTATATCATGTCTATATCATGTCTATATCATGTCTATATTGTGTCTATATCATGTCTATATCATGTCTATATTGTGTCTATATCATGTCTATATCTTGTCTATATCATGTCTATATCATGTCTATATCATGTCTATATCGTGTCTATATCCTGTCTATATCTTGTCTATATCTTGTCTATATCTTGTCTATATCATGTCTTTATCGTGTCTATATCTTGTCTATATAGTGTCTATATCTTGTCTATATCATGTCTATATCTTGTCTATATCATGTCTATATTGTGTCTATATCATGTCTATATCTTGTCTATATCGTGTCTATATCTTGTCTATATCGTGTCTATATTATGTCTATATCTTGTCTATATCTTGTCTATATCGTGTCTATATTATGTCTATATCTTGTCTATATCTTGTCTATATCGTGTCTATATTATGTCTATATCTTTTCTATATCTTGTCTATATCGTGTCTATATTATGTCTATATCTTGTCTATATCTTGTCTATATCGTGTCTATATTATGTCTATATCTTGTCTATATCTTGTCTATATCATGTCTATATCGTGTCTATATCATGTCTATATTGTGTCTATATCGTGTCTATATCATGTCTATATCTTGTCTATATCATGTCTATATCGTGTCTATATCATGTCTATATCATGTCTATATCGTGTCTATATTGTGTCTATATCTTGTCTATATCATGTCTATATTGTGTCTATATCATGTCTATATCTTGTCTATATCGTGTCTATATCTTGTCTATATCATGTCTATATCTTGTCTATATCGTGTCTATATCATGTCTATATTGTGTCTATATCATGTCTATATCTTGTCTATATCATGTCTATATCTTGTCTATATCGTGTCTATATCATGTCTATATCGTGTCTATATCATGTCTATATCATGTCTATATCATGTCTATATTGTGTCTATATCGTGTCTATATCGTGTCTATATCCTGTCTATATCTTGTCTATATCCTGTCTATATCGTGTCTATATCGTGTCTATATCATGTCTATATCGTGTCTATATCATGTCTATATCCTGTCTATATCTTGTCTATATCTTGTCTATATCATGTCTATATCGTGTCTATATCGTGTCTATATCTTGTCTATATCTTGTCTATATCATGTCTATATCTTGTCTATATCGTGTCTATATCATGTCTATATTGTGTCTATATCATGTCTATATCGTGTCTATATCGTGTCTATATTGTGTCTATATCATGTCTATATCGTGTCTATATCATGTCTATATTGTGTCTATATCATGTCTATATCGTGTCTATATAGTGTCTATATCTTGTCTATATCTTGTCTATATTGTGTCTATATCATGTCTATATCATGTCTATATTGTGTCTATATCATGTCTATATCTTGTCTATATCGTGTCTATATCTTGTCTATATCTTGTCTATATCATGTCTATATCTTGTCTATATCGTGTCTATATCATGTCTATATCGTGTCTATATCATGTCTATATCATGTCTATATCATGTCTATATTGTGTCTATATCATGTCTATATCATGTCTATATCATGTCTATATTGTGTCTATATCATGTCTATATCTTTTCTATATCATGTCTATATCATGTCTATATCATGTCTATATCGTGTCTATATCCTGTCTATATCTTGTCTATATCTTGTCTATATCTTGTCTATATCATGTCTATATCTTGTCTATATAGTGTCTATATCTTGTCTATATCATGTCTATATCTTGTCTATATCATGTCTATATTGTGTCTATATCATGTCTATATCTTGTCTATATCGTGTCTATATCTTGTCTATATCGTGTCTATATTATGTCTATATCTTGTCTATATCTTGTCTATATCGTGTCTATATTATGTCTATATCTTGTCTATATCTTGTCTATATCGTGTCTATATTATGTCTATATCTTGTCTATATCTTGTCTATATCGTGTCTATATTATGTCTATATCTTGTCTATATCTTGTCTATATCGTGTCTATATTATGTCTATATCTTGTCTATATCTTGTCTATATCATGTCTATATCGTGTCTATATCATGTCTATATTGTGTCTATATCGTGTCTATATCATGTCTATATCTTGTCTATATCATGTCTATATCGTGTCTATATCATGTCTATATCATGTCTATATCGTGTCTATATTGTGTCTATATCTTGTCTATATCATGTCTATATTGTGTCTATATCATGTCTATATCTTGTCTATATCGTGTCTATATCTTGTCTATATCTTGTCTATATCATGTCTATATCTTGTCTATATCGTGTCTATATCATGTCTATATTGTGTCTATATCATGTCTATATCTTGTCTATATCATGTCTATATCTTGTCTATATCGTGTCTATATCATGTCTATATCGTGTCTATATCATGTCTATATCATGTCTATATCATGTCTATATTGTGTCTATATCGTGTCTATATCGTGTCTATATCCTGTCTATATCTTGTCTATATCTTGTCTATATCTTGTCTATATCATGTCTATATCTTGTCTATATCATGTCTATATTGTGTCTATATCATGTCTATATCTTGTCTATATCGTGTCTATATCTTGTCTTTATCTTGTCTATATCATGTCTATATCTTGTCTATATCGTGTCTATATCATGTCTATATTGTGTCTATATCATGTCTATATCTTGTCTATATCATGTCTATATCTTGTCTATATCGTGTCTATATCATGTCTATATCGTGTCTATATCATGTCTATATCATGTCTTTATCATGTCTATATTGTGTCTATATCATGTCTATATCTTGTCTATATCCTGTCTATATCTTGTCTATATCGTGTCTATATCATGTCTATATCTTGTCTATATCTTGTCTATATCATGTCTATATCTTGTCTATATCTTGTCTATATCTTGTCTATATCATGTCTATATCTTGTCTATATCATGTCTATATCATGTCTATATCATGTCTATATCGTGTCTTTATCGTGTCTATATCTTGTCTATATAGTGTCTATATCTTGTCTATATCATGTCTATATCTTGTCTATATCATGTCTATATCTTGTCTATATCGTGTCTATATCATTTCTATATCGTGTCTATATCATGTCTATATCATGTCTATATCTTGTCTATATCTTGTCTATATCATGTCTATATCTTGTCTATATCTTGTCTATATCTTGTCTATATCATGTCTATATCATGTCTATATCATGTCTATATCGTGTCTATATCCTGTCTATATCTTGTCTATATCATGTCTTTATTGTGTCTATATCGTGTCTATATCGTGTATATATCTTGTCTATATCTTGTCTATATCTTGTCTATATCATGTCTATATCTTGTCTATATCGTGTCTATATCGTGTCTATATCGTGTATATATCTTGTCTATATCTTGTCTATATCTTGTCTATATCATGTCTATATCTTGTCTATATCATGTCTACATTGTGTCTATATCATGTCTATATCTTGTCTTTATTGTGTCTATATCGTGTCTATGAGGCCAAATTATCAAGCTCCGAATGGAAACAGCAGTTATGAAGCAGCGGTCTTAAAAGCAGCGGTCTTAACCTTGTAGTTGGAGAACTGCTTGTGCAATGTTAAATTCAGCGATGTCTGTCGGACATGATACACTGCAGCGTATCATGTCGGACAGACATTGATAAATTGGCCCTTTTATATTTTCTATATAGTGTCTATGGGGCCGATTTATCATTTGTAGTGATCATGTCCACCCGAGAATGATAAATACTGACAATAGGGAATTTTGGCCCTATTCGGGCCATGATAAATCGACCCCAATATCTTGTCTATATCATGTCTATATTGTGTCTATATATTGTCTATATCATGTCTATATCGTGTCTATATATTGGGGCCTATTTATTAATGTGCAAGCGGATATGATCCGATATTGCGTATTATGTCCGCTGCACATCGATAAATGCCGACAGCATACGTTGTCGGCATTTAGCATTGCACCAGCAGTTCTGGTTGATTTCTGTCCGCCACCTCAGAGCAGGCGGACAGGTTATGGAGCAGTGGTCTTTAGACCTCTGCTTCATAATTTCTATTTCCGGAGAGCATGAAGGCTCGCGGGAAACACGGGGCATCAAGCTCCATACGGAGCTTGATAAATATGCCCCATTCTCTATATCATGTCTATATCGTGTCTATATAGTGTCTATATCTTGTGTATATCGTGTCTATATCATGTCTATATAGTGTCTATATCTTGTCTATATTGTGTCTATATCTTGTGTATATCGTGTCTATATCGTGTCTATATCATGTCTATATCTTGTGTATATCGTGTCTATATCGTGTCTATATCATGTCTATATCGTGTCTATATCGTGTCTA
The DNA here is from genome assembly GCF_027579735.1 of Bombina bombina. Taxonomy (NCBI): domain Eukaryota; kingdom Metazoa; phylum Chordata; class Amphibia; order Anura; family Bombinatoridae; genus Bombina; species Bombina bombina. The sequence goes on from NC_069505.1 coordinate 26,822,945, forward strand.
TATCATATCTATATTGTGTCTATATAGTGTCTATATCTTGTGTATATCGTGTCTATATCGTGTCTATATCATGTCTATATATTGTCTATATCTTGTCTATATCGTGTCTATATCGTGTCTATATAGTGTCTATATCTTGTCTATATCGTGTCTATATCTTGTGTATATTGTGTCTATATCGTGTCTATATCATGTCTATATCTTGTGTATATCGTGTCTATATCGTGTCTATATCATGTCTATATCGTGTCTATATCGTGTCTATATCATATCTATATTGTGTCTATATAGTGTCTATATCTTGTGTATATCGTGTCTATATCGTGTCTATATCATGTCTATATATTGTCTATATCTTGTCTATATCGTGTCTATATCGTGTCTATATAGTGTCTATATAGTGTCTATATCTTGTGTATATCGTGTCTATATCGTGTCTATATCATGTCTATATATTGTCTATATCTTGTCTATATCATGTCTATATCGTGTCTATATCATGTCTATATCTTGTGTATATCGTGTCTATATCGTGTCTATATCATGTCTATATCGTGTCTATATCGTGTCTATATCATATCTATATTGTGTCTATATATTGTCTATATCTTGTGTATATCGTGTCTATATCGTGTCTATATCATGTCTATATATTGTCTATATCTTGTCTATATCGTGTCTATATCGTGTCTATATAGTGTCTATATCTTGTGTATATCATGTCTATATTGTGTCTATATCTTGTGTATATCGTGTCTATATCGTGTCTATATCATGTCTATATCGTGTCTATATCGTGTCTATATCGTGACTATATCGTGTCTAAGGGGTCAGTTTATTAATGTGCCAGTGGACATGATACGATGTAGGGTATCATGTCTGCAACAAATCGATAAATGGCGACAGCGTATGCCTATGTCATGTCTATATATTGTCTATATTGTGTCTATGTCCCGTCTATGGAGCCGAATTATCAATGTCTGGCGGACATGATACGCTGTAGTGTATCATGTCCGCCAGACATCGTTGAATGCCGACAGCATACGCTCTCAACATTTATCATTGCACCAGCAGTTCTTGTGAACTGCTGCTGCAATGCCGCCCCCTGCAGATTCGCGGCCAATTGGCCACTAGCAGGGGGTGTCAATCAACCCAATCGGGTTGATTTCTGTCTGCCGCCTCAGAGCAGGCAGACAGGTTATGGAACAGCGGTCTTTAGAAACACGGAGCTTGATAAATTGATCCCTATATATTGTCTATATTGTGTCTATTTCTTGTGTATATCGTGTCTATATCTTGTCTATAGCATATCTATATATTGTCTATATCCTGTCTATATCTTGTCTATATCGTATCAATATTTTGTCTATATCGTGTCTATATTGTGTCTATATCTTGTGTATATCATGTCTATATCTTGTCTATATCGTTTCTATATCGTGTCTATATCATGTCTATAGCTTATCTATATATTGTCTATATCCTGTCTATATCTTGTCTATATCGAATCAATATCTTGTCTATATCTTGTGTATATCGTGTCTATATCATGTCTTTATCTTGTCTATATTGTGTCTATATCTTGTCTATATCGTGTCTATATCTTGTCTATATCATGTCTATATCTTGTCTATATCGTGTCTATATCTTGTGTCTATATCCTGTCTATATTGTGTCTATATCGTGTCTATATTGTGTCTATATCTTGTCTATATCTTGTCTATATCATGTCTATATCGTGTCTATATCGTGTCTATATCGTGTCTATATCGTGTATATATCTTGTCTATATCTTGTCTATATCTTGTCTATATCTTGTCTATATCGTGTCTATATTTTGTCTATATCTTGTCTATATCATGTCTATATCTTGTCTATATCATGTCTATGAGGCCTACTTATCAAGCCGTCAACTATGCTGCATTCGCCGGCACCAATACGCTCGCCTAACATCGCGGCAGCAGACCTGAATACGCTCTCCTTATTTATCAAAAAAGCTGTTAAAAAGCTGCGCACCAAGTACGGGGCGATGAGCAGTGGACTCTTGTTAACTAACAGTCATCGATCTCGCTGCTATTCTGCTTTTTACCAACTTTATTTATACCCTGTCACTAAACACCGCCACTATACTAAAATAATTAACCCCTATCCAGCCACTCCCAGAGCCCACCGCAACTCTAATAAAGTTATTAACCCCTATCCCGCTGCTCCCAGACCCCGCCACAACGAAATAAATATAGTAACCCCTATCCCGCTGCTCCCCAAGCCCACCGCAGCTAAATAAATGTATTAACCCCTAAGCCGCTGCTCCCCGAGCCCACCGCAACTAAATAAATGTATTAACCCCTAAACCCCTGGCATTCCACATCACTATCACTAAATTAAGCTATTAACCCCTAAACATAACAACCCGCTAACTTTGCATTAAATATTAACTCATCCCTATCTTATAATAAATTTAAACTTACCTTTGGAATTAAAATAAACTATATTAAACTGTTCATTAACCTACCCTAACTATTATACAAAAATTACATTAAACTATATTAAACTATTAATTAACCTACCCTAAATATTATACTAAAATTACATTAAATTACATTAAACTATATTAAACTATTAATTAACCTACCCTGTTATACTAAAATTACATTAAACTACAAATTAAATTAACTATATTACATATTTAAAAACCTAACCCTACTCAAATTATTTAAATCTACAATAAAAAATTACTGTTACAAAAAAATAACAACTAAGTTACACAAAATAAAAAACACTAAGTAACAACCCCCCCACCCACTAAATTACACAAAATAAAAAATAAATTATCAAATATTTAAACTAATTACACCTAATCTAATAGCCCTATCAAAATAAAAAAGCTCCCCCAAAATAACCCCCCCCAGCCTACAATAAACTACTAATGGCCCTTAAAAGGGCCTTTTGCGGGGCATTGCCCCATAGAAATCAGCTCTTTTACCTGTAAATAAAAATACAAACAACCAAGATTTAAAATTAGGTATCCAAGCGCCAACAAAATGAGGCAGGGTCTTAGCTAAAATTAATTACTTATCACTATTTATTTACAATGTTCATTCCATTTCTGGATGAAAGTACAAACATAAGCAAGCAATGAAAATCAGTGACGATTACAATTTGCTATTTGAAATTCTTCTACCTTGGGGTCTCCAAGTAAAAGTGGTTAAGTGGTGACACTTGTGATTTTATCTCTGATTTTGTAAAATATAATATAAAAATTCCCGAATATCACATACAATTTTAATTCAAACCTTTCATTCCCTCATGGATCCATGTTAACAATCTAAAATAAGCTCACAGTAAAAATGGACTCACAGTAAGAGTGGAAATTGGGCTTTCACCTTTTTCCTTATTAAAAATAGGATTAAAACTCACCTGCTAATATAATAGCAGGGATTCTTAATACCCTAGATATTGTTTATTTCTGACAGTTTCAGTTAAAACTGACAGCCACTAAGAAATCAGCTTATCTCTTATACTATGCACAATAACAAACACTCCTAATATCTGAGCGAGTGCCTCTATATCACAGCAGCTCTCGCTACTTGATTATTATAACTTCTGGATATATATGTATAACCAAAGTCTAGGCTTATTGATAGAGCCTAAGCTCAGTTTCTGTGCTGCTGACAGATATATCTGGGTTTCAACGGGTGGCTATTATTCAATGATACGGTAGTGACTAAATAACTTTACAGTATTAATCCAGTGCTTTCAAATTAAAGACAACAAAATATAACGAACAAACTTAGTGCTAACCTCTAAAACTTAGTGTCGAATTTGGCAAAAGACATGTGTGAATAGGTGATTCTTAGTGATCGCTCACTCCTTTAACCATGTATTTAACAAACAAAATTACAAATTTCAACACTCTATCAAAGAAACACAAATCGTATAGCTCTAAAAACACTATTTCTGTGAAAAAAATCTGTAATCAAAAAAATCCAGGTGGTATTATATACCGTGAAAACGTGAATCTGAAACTGGTATAGTTAAAAAAAAAGTCTAATTGTGTCGTCTCTTCACTGCTGTGTGCGGCTAACCATATTGTCTTAAAATTTCAAATAAACCAATGTCAAATAATTAGACCTTAGTCTTCAATAAGTTCGGTGTGTCCCCAGATGCTGTAATTCCCCGGACCAGTGGAGATGCCAGTCCTCCTTCTCACTTTGTTTATATGTGTGTGTCTGCAATGGTGTGCGGCTCAGTTTCTTAGCTTCCCAAGTTTTTAAAAAAACGCTGCACGACTGATCCCTCTGTTAAAACAGATACAAACAATAGTGTAGATTGCAAATATCAGTACTAGTGTAAGAAATATACTCACCAGCCAACGCGTTTCGGTCGTACATCAAGGCGTACATCAAGGCTTGAGAAAGGTCGATGTACGACCGAAACGCGTTGGCTGGTGAGTCTTTTGCCAAATTCGACACTAAGTTTTAGAGGTTAGCACTAAGGCCTAGATTTGGAGTTCGGCGGTAAAAGGGCTGTTAACGCTCCGCTGGCTTTTTTCTGGCCGCACCATAAATTTAACTCTGGTATCGAGAGTTTAATCAAATGCTGCGTTAGGCTCCAAAAAAGGAGCGTAGAGCATTTTTACCGCAAATGCAACTCTCGATACCAGAGTTGCTTACGGACGCGGCCGGCCTCAAAAACGTGCTCGTGCACGATTCCCCCATAGGAAACAATGGGGCTGTTTGAGCTGAAAAAAAACCTAACACCTGCAAAAAAGCAGCGTTCAGCTCCTAACGCAGCCCCATTGTTTCCTATGGGGAAACACTTCCTACGTCTGCACCTAACACTCTAACATGTACCCCGAGTCTAAACACCCCTAACCTTACACTTATTAACCCCTAATCTGCCGCCCCCGCTATCGCTGACCCCTGCATATTTTTTTAAACCCCTAATCTGCCGCTCCGTAAACCGCCGCCACCTACGTTATCCCTATGTACCCATAATCTGCTACCCCTAACATCGCCGACCCCTATATTATATTTATTAACCCCTAATCTGCCCCCCTCAACGTCGCCGACACCTGCCTACACTTATTAACCCCTAATCTGCCGAGCGGACCTGAGCGCTACTATAATAAAGTTATTAACCCCTAACCCGCCTCACTAACCCTATCATAAATAGTATTAACCCCTAATCTGCCCTCCCTAACATCGCCGACACCTAACTTCAATTATTAACCCCTAATCTGCCGACCGGAGCTCACCGCTATTCTAATAAATGTATTAACCCCTAAAGCTAAGTCTAACCCTAACACTAACACCCCCCTAAGTTAAATATAATTTAAATCTAACGAAATAAATTAACTCTTATTAAATAAATTATTCCTATTTAAAGCTAAATACTTACCTGTAAAATAAATCCTAATATAGCTACAATATAAATTATAATTATATTATAGCTATTTTAGGATTAATATTTATTTTACAGGCAACTTTGTAATTATTTTAACCAGGTACAATAGCTATTAAATAGTTAAGAACTATTTAATAGTTACCTAGTTAAAATAATAACAAATTTACCTGTAAAATAAATCCTAACCTAAGTTATAATTAAAACTAACACTACCCCTATCAATAAAATAATTAAATAAACTACCTACAATTACCTACAATTAACCTAACACTACACTATCAATAAATTAATTAAACACAATTCCTACAAATAAATACAATTAAATAAACTAGCTAAAGTACAAAAAATAAAAAAGAACTAAGTTACAGAAATAAAAAAATATTTACAAACATAAGAAAAATATTACAACAATTTTAAACTAATTACACCTACTCTAAGCCCCCTAATAAAATAACAAAGCCCCCCAAAATAAAAAATTCCCTACCCTATTCTAAATTAAAAAAGTTACAAGCTCTTTTACCTTACCAGCCCTGAACAGGGCCCTTTGCGGGGCATGCCCCAAGAATTTCAGCTCTTTTGCCTGTAAAAAAAAACATACAATACCCCCCCCCAACATTACAACCCACCACCCACATACCCCTAATCTAACCCAAACCCCCTTAAAGAAACCTAACACTAAGCCCCTGAAGATCTTCCTACCTTGTCTTCACCATACCAGGTTCACCGATCCGTCCTGGCTCCAACATCTTCATCCAACCCAAGCGGGGGTTGGCGATCCATAATCCGGTCCAGAAGAGGCTCCAAAGTCTTCCTCCTATCCGGCAAGAAGAGGACATCCGGACCGGCAAACATCTTCTCCAAGCGGCATCTTCGATCTTCTTCCATCCGGAGCGAAGCGGCAGGATCCTGAAGACATCCAGCGCGGAACATCCATCCGGACCGACGACTGAACGACGAATGACTGTTCCTTTAAGGGACGTCATCCAAGATGGCGTCCCTCGAATTCCGATTGGCTGATAGGATTCTATCAGCCAATCGGAATTAAGGTAGGAATTTTCTGATTGGCTGATGGAATCAGCCAATCAGAATCTAGTTCAATCCGATTGGCCGATCCAATCAGCCAATCAGATTGAGCTCGCATTCTATTGGCTGATCGGAACAGCCAATAGAATGCGAGCTCAATCTGATTGGCTGATTGGATCAGCCAATCGGATTGAACTTGATTCTGATTGGCTGATTCCATCAGCCAATCAGAAAATTCCTACCTTAATTCCGATTGGCTGATAGAATCCTATCAGCCAATCGGAATTCGAGGGACGCCATCTTGGATGACGTCCCTTAAAGGAACAGTCATTCGTCGTTCAGTCGTCGGTCCGGATGGATGTTCCGCGCTGGATGTCTTCAGGATCCTGCCGCTTCGCTCCGGATGGAAGAAGATCGAAGATGCCGCTTGGAGAAGATGTTTGCCGGTCCGGATGTCCTCTTCTTGCCGGATAGGAGGAAGACTTTGGAGCCTCTTCTGGACCGGATTATGGATCGCCAACCCCCGCTTGGGTTGGATGAAGATCTTGGAGCCAGGACGGATCGGTGATACCTGGTATGGTGAAGACAAGGTAGGAAGATCTTCAGGGGCTTAGTGTTAGGTTTCTTTAAGGGGGTTTGGGTTAGATTAGGGGTATGTGGGTGGTGGGTTGTAATGTTGGGGGGGGGGTATTGTATGTTTTTTTTTACAGGCAAAAGAGCTGAAATTCTTGGGGCATGCCCCGCAAAGGGCCCTGTTCAGGGCTGGTAAGGTAAAAGAGCTTGTAACTTTTTTAATTTAGAATAGGGTAGGGAATTTTTTATTTTGGGGGGCTTTGTTATTTTATTAGGGGGCTTAGAGTAGGTGTAATTAGTTTAAAATTGTTGTAATATTTTTCTTATGTTTGTAAATATTTTTTTATTTTCTGTAACTTAGTTCTTTTTTATTTTTTGTACTTTAGATAGTTTATTTAATTGTATTTATTTGTAGCAATTGTGTTTAATTAATTTATTGATAGTGTAGTGTTAGGTTAATTGTAGGTAATTGTAGGTAGTTTATTTAATTATTTTATTGATAGGGTAGTGTTAGGTTTAATTATAACTTAGGTTAGGATTTATTTTACAGGTAAATTTGTTATTATTTTAACTAGGTAACTATTAAATAGTTCTTAACTATTTAATAGCTATTGTACCTGGTTAAAATAATTACAAAGTTGCCTGTAAAATAAATATTAATCCTAAAATAGCTATAATATAATTATAATTTATATTGTAGCTATATTAGGATTTATTTTACAGGTAAGTATTTAGCTTTAAATAGGAATAATTTATTTAATAAGAGTTAATTTATTTCGTTAGATGTAAATTATATTTAACTTAGGGGGGTGTTAGTGTTAGGGTTAGACTTAGCTTTAGGGGTTAATACATTTATTAGAATAGCGTTGAGGTCCGCTCGGCAGATTAGGGGTTAATAATTGAAGGTAGCTGTCGGCGATGTTAGGGAGGGCAGATTAGGGGTTAATACTATTTATGATAGGGTTAGTGATGCGGATTAGGGGTTAATAACTTTATTATAGTAGCGCTCAGGTCCGCTATGCAGAATAGGGGTTAATAAGTGTAGGCAGGTGTCGGCGACGTTGAGGGGGACAGATTAGGGGTTAATAAATATAATATAGGGGTCGGCGGTGTTAGGGGTAGCAGATTAGGGGTACATAGGGATAACGTAGGTGGCGGCGCTTTGCGGTCGGAAGATTAGGGGTTAATTATTTTAAGTAGCTGGCGGCGACGTTGTGGGGGGCAGGTTAGGGGTTAATAAATGTAATACAGGGGTCGGCGGGGTTAGGGGCAGCAGATTAGGGGTACATAAGTATAACGTAGGTGGCGGTCGGCAGATTAGGGGTTAAAAATTTTAATCGAGTGGCGGCGATGTGGGGGGAGCTCGGTTTAGGGGTACATAGGTAGTTTATGGGTGTTAGTGTACTTTAGGGTACAGTAGTTAAGAGCTTTATGAACCGGCGTTAGCCAGAAAGCTCTTAACTCCTGCTATTTTCAGGTGGCTGGAATTTTGTCGTTAGAGCTCTAACGCTCACTTCAGAAACGACTCTAAATACCAGCGTTAGAAAGATCCCATTGAAAAGATAGGCTACGCAAATGGCGTAGGGGGATCTGCGGTATGGAAAAGTCGCGGCTGAAAAGTGAGCGTTAGACCCTTTAATCACTGACTCCAAATACCAGCGGGCGGCCAAAACCAGCGTTAGGAGCCTCTAACGCTGGTTTTGACGGCTACCGCCGAACTCCAAATCTAGGCCTAAGTTTGTTCGTTATATTTTGTTGTCTTTAATTTGAAAGCACTGGATTAATACTGTAAAGTTATTTAGTCACTACCGTATCATTGAATAATAGCCACCCGTTGAAACCCAGATATATCTGTCAGCAGCACAGAAACTGAGCTTAGGCTCTATCAATAAGCCTAGACTTTGGTTATACATATATATCCAGAAGTTATAATAATCAAGTAGCGAGAGCTGCTGTGATATAGAGGCACTCGCTCAGATATTAGGAGTGTTTGTTATTGTGCATAGTATAAGAGATAAGCTGATTTCTTAGTGGCTGTCAGTTTTAACTGAAACTGTCAGAAATAAACAATATCTAGGGTATTAAGAATCCATGCTATTATTTTAGCAGGTGAGTTTTAATCCTATTTTTAATAAGGAAAAAGGTGAAAGCCCAATTTCCACTCTTACTGTGAGTCCATTTTTACTGTGAGCTTATTTTAGATTGTTAACATGGATCCATGAGGGAATGAAAGGTTTAAATTAAAATTGTATGTGATATTCGGGAATTTTTATATTATATTTTACAAAATCAGAGATAAAATCACAAGTGTCACCACTTAACCACTTTTACTTGGAGACCCCAAGGTAGAAGAATTTCAAATAGCAAATTGTAATCGTCACTGATTTTCATTGCTTGCTTATGTTTGTACTTTCATCCAGAAATGGAATGAACATTGTAAATAAATAGTGATAAGTAATTAATTTTAGCTAAGACCCTGCCTCATTTTGTTGGCGCTTGGATACCTAATTTTAAATCTTGATTGTTTTTTAGTTGACCACTAGGGGTCAATTTATCCGAGCTAGAGGTTAAAACCAATAGGCGCTGTGTGTTTCTTCTTGAAAAATACAAACAACCCCCCAACAGTAAAACCCACCACCCACACAACCAACCCCCCAAAAAAAACCTATCTAAAAAACCTAAGCTCCCCATGGCCCTGAAAAGTGCATTTGTATGGGCATTGCCCTTAAAAAGGGCATTTAGCTCTTTTTCAGCCCAAACCCCTAATCTAAAATTAAAACCCACCCAATAAACCCTTAAAAAACCTAATACTAACCCCTGAAGATCCACTTACAGTTTTTGAAGACCCGACATCCATCCTCAACGAAGCAGCAGAAGTCCTCATCGAAGCCGGCAGAAGTCTTCATCCAAGCGGGATGAAGTCTTCATCCAACCGGGTAGAAGTCTTCATCCAGACGTCATCTTCTATCTTCATCCATCCAGCGCGGAGCGGCTCCATCTTCAAGACATCCGGCGCGGAGCATCCTCTTCTTTCGATGTCTTCTGAACAATTAAGTTTCCCTTTAAATGACGTCATCCAAGATGGCGTCCCTTACATTCTGATTGGCTGATAGAATTCTATCAGCCAATAGGAATTAAGGTGGAAAAATCCTATTGGCTGTTGCAATCAGCCAATAGGATTGAGCTTCCATCCTATTGGCTGATCCAATCATTCAATAGGATTGAACTCACATTCTATTGGCTATTCCAATCAGCCAATAGAATGCAAGCTCAATCCTATTGGCTGATTGCAACAGCCAATATGATTTTTTCCACCTTAATTCCTATTGGCTGATAGAATTCTATTAGCCAATCTGAATGTAAGGGACGCCATCTTGGATGACATAATTTAAAGGGAAACTTCATTGTTCAGAATACATCGGAAGAAGAGGATGCTCCGCACCGGCTGTCTTGAAGATGGAGCTGCTCCGCGCCAGATGGATGAAGATAGAAGATGCCGTCTGGATGAAGACTTCTGCCCGGTTGGATGAAGACTTTGGCTCTCTTGGATTAAGGCTTCTGCCGGCTTCGCTAAGGACTTCTGCCGCTTCATTGAGGATGGATGTCGGATCTTCAAAAACTGTAAGTGGATCTTGGGGGGTTAGTGTTTTTTAAGGGTTTATTGGGTGGGTTAGTGTTTTTTAAGGGTTTATTGGGTGGGTTTTAATTTTAGATTAGGGGTTTGGGCTGAAAAAGAGCTAAATACCCTTTTAAGGGCAATGCCCATACAAATGTCTTTTTCAGGGCAATGGGGAACTTAGGTTTTTTTACATAGGTTTTTATTTGGGGGGGTTGGTTGTGTGGGTGGTGGGTTTTACTGTTGGGGGGGGTGTTTGTATTTTATTTTACAGGTAAAAGAGCTGATTTCTTTGGGGCAATGCCCCTAAAAAGGCCCTTTTAAGGGCCATTGGTAGTTTATTGTAGGCTAGGGTTTTTTTATTCTGGGGGGGGGGGCTTTTTCATTTTTGGGAGCGGCGGTATAGGGGTTAATATATTTATTTAGTTACGGTGAAATCGGGGTCGGCAGATTAGGGCTTAATAACATTATGTAGGTGGCGGCGATGTCGGGGTGGCAGATTAGTGGTGTTTAGACTCGGGGCGTATGTTAGGGTGTTAGGTGTAAACGTCACTTTTATTCTAGCATAGAAATCAATAGGATATCTGGCAGCATCGAACATAAGCTTTCACTGCTTTCAGACTCCCATTGATTCCTATGGCATCCGCGGCCTCCAGGGTGGCGGATTAAAAAGTAGGTACGCTGGGCCGGAATAGTGGCGAGCGTACCTGTTAGAAGTTTGACATCTGTAATGATGTAAGCATCGATCTGTGTCGGACTGAGACCGGCGGATCGTATGTTACGTCACAAATTTCAACTTTTGACGGTCTGTAGGCTTTGATAAATGAGGTGAATAAGGCTCGTCACAATTACGCTGCGGAATTCCAGTGTATTTACAGTTGATGGCTTGATAAATAGGCCTCTATATCTTGTCTATATCTTGTCTATATCGTGTCTATATCTTGTCTATATCTTGTCTATATCGTGTCTATATCGTGTCTATATCTTGTCTATATTGTGTCTATATCATGTCTATATCATGTCCATATCGTGTCTATATCATGTCTATATCGTGTCAATATCATGTCTACATCTTGTCTATATCTTGTCTATATCATGTCTATATCATGTCTATATCGTGTCTATATCGTGTCTATATCGTGTCTATATCGTGTCTATATTATGTCTATATCTTGTCTATATCTTGTCTATATCGTGTCTATATTGTGTCTATATCTTGTCGATATTGTGTCTATATCTTGTCCATATTTTGTGTATATCGTGTCTATATTGTGTCTATATCTTGTCTATATCGTGTCTATATCTTGGCTATATCTTGTCGATATTGTGTCTATATCTTGTCTATATCTTGTCTATATCATGTCTATATTGTGTCTATATCGTGTTTATATCGTGTCTATATCTTGTCTATAATGTGTCTATATTGTGTCTATATCATGTCTATATCGTGTCTATATCGTGTCTATATCATGTCTATATCATGTCTATATCTTGTCTATATTTAATGTCTATATCTTGTCTATATCAATGTCTTTATCGTGTCTATATCATGTCTATATCGTGTCTATATCGTGTCTATATCGTGTCTATATCATATCTATATATTGTCTATATCGTGACTACTGTATATTGTGTCTATATTGTGTCTATATCTTGTCTATATCATGTCTATATCGTGTCTATATCGTGTCTATATCCTGTCTATATCATGTCTATATCTTGTCTATATCGTGTCTATATCGTGTCTATATCTTGTCTATATTTTGTCTATATTTTGTCTATATCTTGTCTATATCTTGTCTATATCTTGTCTATATCATGTCTATATCATGTCTATATCTTGTCTATATCTTGTCTTTATCGTGTCTATATCATGTCTATATCGTGTCTATATCTTGTCTATATCATGTCTATATCTTGTCTATATCTTGTCTATATCGTGTCTATATCTTGTCTATATCATGTCTATATTGTATCTATATATTGTCTATATCATGTCTACTGTATATCGTGTCTATATCGTGTCTATATTGTATCTATATATTGTCTATATTGTGTCTACTGTATATCGTGTCTATTTCATGTCTATATTGTGTCTATATTGTGTCTATATCGTATCTATATATTGTCTATATCGTGTCTACTGTATATCGTGTCTATATCTTGTGTATATTGTGTCTATATCATGTCTATATCGTGTCTATATCGTGTCTATATCATATCTATATATTGTCTATATTGTGTCTACTGTATATCGTGTCTATATAATGTCTATATCGTGTCTATATCATGTCTATATCATGTCTATATCGTGTCTATATCATGTCTATATCGTGACTATATTTTGTCTATATCTTGTCTACTGTATATCGTGTCTATATCGTGTCTATATCGTGTCTATATCATGTCTATATCGTGTCTATATCATGTCTATATCATGTCTATATCATGTCTATATCGTGTCTATATCATGTCTATATCGTGACTATATTGTGTCTATATCGTGTCTGCTGTATATCGTGTATATATCATGTCTATATCGTGACTATATTGTGTCTATATCGTGTCTACTGTATATCGTGTCTATATCGTGTCTATATCGTGTCTATATCGTGTCTATATCATGTCTATATCGTGTCTATATCATGTCTATATCGTGACTATATTGTGTCTATATCGTGTCTACTGTATATCGTGTCTATATCGTGTCTATATTGTGTCTATATCATGTCTATATCGTGTCTATATCGTGTCTATATCGTGTCTATATTGTGTCTATATCATGTCTATATCGTGTCTATATCATGTCTATATCGTGACTATATTGTGTCTATATCGTGTCTACTGTATATCGTGTCTATATCGTGTCTATATCGTGTCTATATCATGTCTATATCGTGTCTATATCATGTCTATATCGTGTCTATATCGTGTCTATATTGTGTCTATATTGTGTCTATATCATGTCTATATCATGTCTATATCATGTCTATATCATGTCTATATCGTGTCTATATCATGTCTATATCATGTCTATATCGTGTCTATATCGGGGGGTAGTTATCAACGTGTCAACTTTCCTGCCTTCGCCGGCCCAATACGCCCGCCTAAGCTCGCCTCACATCGCCGCCGCGGACCTGAAAAAATTTGCCTAAGTTATCAAGTAAAGCTGTCAAAAAGCCGTGGGGCGATGAGCAGCGGACTGTGAGAGTTATCACTCATCCGATCTCGCTGCTCTTCGGCTGTTTGACAGCTTTCTTGCTAGCCTGTCACTAAGCACTCACACTAAACTACACTGTTCTAACCCCTATACCGGCGCCCCCGGAGCCCCCCACAACTAAATAAAGTTACTAACCCCTAAACCGCCACTCCTAGACCCTGCCGCAACTCTGATAAATGTATTAACCCCTAAACCGCCACTCCTAGACCCTGCCGCAAGTCTTATACATGTATTAACCCCTAAACCGCCGCTCCCGGACACCGCTGCCACCTACATTATACCTAGTAACCCCTATCCTGCCCCCCCTATACCGTCGCCCTCTATAATAAAGTTATTAACCCCTATCCTGCTGATCCCGCACCTCGCCGCAAATAAATAAATAGTTTAACCCCTAAACCGCCGCTCCCTGAACCTGCCGCAACCTATATTAAATGTGTTAACCCCTATCCTGCCCCCCTACACCGTCGCCACCTATAATACATTTCTTAACCCCTATCCTGCCCCCCACTACACCGCCGCCACTGTAATAAAATTATTAACCCCTAAACCTAAGTCTAACACTAACCCTAACACCCCCCTAACTTAAATATTAATTAAATAAATCTAAATCATATTTCTATTATGAACTAAATTAATCCTATTTAAAACTAAATACTTACCTTTAAAATAAACCCTAATATAGCTACAATATAAATAATAATTATATTGTAGCTATCTTAGGATTTATTTTTATTTTACAGGTACCTTTCAATTTATTTTAACTAGGTACAATAGCTATTAAATAGTTATTAACTATTTAATAGCTTACCTAGCTAAAATAAAGAGAAATGTACCTGTAAACTAAAAACTAACCTAAGTTACAATTACACCTAACACTACACTATACTTTAATAAATTATTCCTATTTAAAATAAATACTTACCTGTAAAATAAACCCTAAGATAGCTACAATATAATTAATAATTACATTGTAGCTATCTTAGGATTTATATTTATTTTACAGGTAACTTTGTATTTATTTTAGCTAGTTAGAATAGTTATTAAATAGTTATTAACTATTTAATAACTACCTAGCTAAAAGAAATACAAAATTACCTGTAAAATAAATCCTAACCTAAGTTAAAATTAAACCTAACACTACACTATCATTACATTAATTAAATAAATTAACTACAAATAACTACAATTAAATGCAATTACATAAACTAACTAAAGTACAAAAAATAAAAAAAGCTAAGTTACAAAAAATAAAAAAAATAAGTTACAAACATTTAAAAAAATATTACAACAAGTTTAAGCTACTTACACCTAATCTAAGCCCCCTAATAAAATAACAAACCCCCCCAAAATAAAAAAATGCCCTACCCTATTCTGCATTAAAAAAGTTCAAAGCTCTATTACCTTACCAGCCCTTAAAAGGGCCTTTTGTGTGGACATGCCCCAAAGAATTCAGCTCTTTTGCCTGTAAAAGAAAAATACAACCCCCCCAACATCAAAACCCACCACCCACATACCCCTAATCTAACCCAAACCCCCCTTAAAATAACCTAACACTAATCCCCTGAAGATCATCCTACCTTGAGTCGTCTTCACTCAGCAGAGCCACCGATGGAACTGAAGAGGACATCCGGACCGGCAGAAGTGATCATCCAAGGGGCGCTGAAGAAATCTTCCATCCGATGAAGTGATCCTCCAAGCGGCGCTGAAGAAATCTTCCATCCGGGCGATGTCATCTTCCAAGAGGCGCTGAAGAAGTCTTCTATCCAGGCGAGGTCATCTTCGAAGCCGGGTCTTGAATCTTCATCCCGCCGACGCGGAACATCCTTCTTTCCCGACGGACTACCGACGAATGAAGGCTCCTTTAAGGGACGTCATCCAAGATGGCGTCCCTTCAATTCCGATTGGCTGATAGGATTCTATCAGCCAATCGGAATTAAGGTAGGAAAAATCTGATTGGCTGATTGAATCAGCCAATCAGATTCAAGTTCAATCCGATTGGCTGATCCAGTCAGCCAATCAGATTGAGCTCGCATTCTATTGGCTGATCGGAACAGCCAATAGAATGCGAGCTCAATCTGATTGGCTGACTGGATCAGCCAATCGGATTGAACTTGAATCTGATTGGCTGATTCAATCAGCCAATCAGATTTTTCCTACCTTAATTACGATTGGCTGATAGAATCCTATCAGCCAATCGGAATTGAAGGGACGCCATCTTGGATGATGTCCCTTAAAGGAGCCTTCATTCATCGGTAGTCCGTCGGGAAAGAAGGATGTTCCGCGTCGGCGGTATGAAGATTCAAGACCCGGCTTCGAAGATGACCTCGCCCGGATAGAAGACTTCTTCAGCGCCTCTTGGAAGATGACATCGCCCGGATGGAAGATTTCTTCAGCGCCGCTTGGAGGATCACTTCATCGGATGGAAGATTTCTTCAGCGCCCCTTGGATGATCACTTCTGCCGGTCCGGATGTCCTCTTCAGTTCCATCTGTGGCTCTGCTGAGTGAAGACGACTCAAGGTAGGATGATCTTCAGGGGATTAGTGTTAGGTTATTTTAAGGGGGGTTTGGGTTAGATTAGGGGTATGTGGGTGGTGGGTTTTAATGTTGGGGGGGGGGGGTTGTATTTTTCTTTTACAGGCAAAAGAGCTGAATTCTTTGGGGCATGTCCCCACAAAAGGCCCTTTTAAGGGCTGGTAAGGTAAAAGAGCTTTGAACTTTTTTAATGTAGAATAGGGTAGGGCATTTTTTTATTTTGGGGGGGTTTGTTATTTTATTAGGGGGCTTAGATTAGGTGTAAGTAGCTTAAACTTGTTGTAATATTTTTTTAAATGTTTGTAACTTATTTTTTTTATTTTTTGTAACTTAGCTTTTTTATTTTTTGTACTTTAGTTAGTTTATGTAATTGCATTTAATTGTAGTTATTTGTAGTTAATTTATTTAATTAATGTAATGATAGTGTAGTGTTAGGTTTAATTGTAACTTAGGGTAACTTAGGTTAGGTTTTATTTTACAGGTAATTTTGTATTTCTTTTAGCTAGGTAGTTATTAAATAGTTAATAACTATTTAATAACTATTCTAACTAGCTAAAATAAATACAAAGTTACCTGTAAAATAAATATAAATCCTAAGATAGCTACAATGTAATTATTAATTATATTGTAGCTATCTTAGGGTTTATTTTACAGGTAAGTATTTATTTTAAATAGGAATAATTTATTAAAGTATAGTGTAGTGTTAGGTGTAATTGTAACTTAGGTTAGTTTTTAGTTTACAGGTACATTTCTCTTTATTTTAGCTAGGTAAGCTATTAAATAGTTAATAACTATTTAATAGCTATTGTACCTAGTTAAAATAAATTGAAAGGTACCTGTAAAATAAAAATAAATCCTAAGATAGCTACAATATAATTATTATTTATATTGTAGCTATATTAGGGTTTATTTTAAAGGTAAGTATTTAGTTTTAAATAGGATTAATTTAGTTCATAATAGAAATATGATTTAGATTTATTTAATTAATATTTAAGTTAGGGGGGTGTTAGGGTTAGTGTTAGACTTAGGTTTAGGGGTTAATAATTTTATTACAGTGGCGGCGGTGTAGTGGGGGGCAGGATAGGGGTTAAGAAATGTATTATAGGTGGCGACGGTGTAGGGGGGCAGATTAGGGGTTAATAAATTTAATATAGGTTGCGGCAGGGTCAGGGAGCGGCGGTTTAGGGGTTAAACTATTTATTTATTTGCTGCGAGGTGCGGGATCGGCAGGATAGGGGTTAATAACTTTATTATAGAGGGCGGCGGTATAGGGGGGCAGGATAAGGGGTTACTAGGTATAATGTAGGTGGCGGTGGGCTCCGGGAGCGGCGGTTTAGGGGTTAATATGTATAGAGTAGCTTGCGATGGGCTCCGGGAGGGGCGGTTTAGGGGTTAACATATTTATTATAGTATCGGTGGGCTCCGGGAGCGGCGGTTTAGGGGGTATTAACTTTATTTAGTTGCGGCGGTGTAGGGGGGCAGATTAGTTGTGTTTAGACTCGGGGTACATGTTAGGGTGTTAGGTGCAGACAGCTCACATAGGAATGAATGGGATGTCTATCAGCAGCGAACTTGTACTTTCGCTATGGTCAGACTCCCATTGATTCCTATGGGATCCGCCGCCTCCAGGGTGGCGGTTTGAAAACCAGGTACGCTGGGCCGTAAAAGTGCCGAGCGTACCTGCTAGTTTTTTGATAGCTAGCAAAAGTAGTCAGATTGTGCCGCACTTGTGTGCGGAACATCTGTAGTGACGTAAGAATCGATCTGTGTCGGACTGAGTCCGGCGGATCGAAGTTTACGTCACAAAATTCTACTTTTGCCGGTCTCTAGCCTTTGATAACTAAGGCGAATCAGCCTCGCCACAAATACGCTGCGGAATTCCAGCGTATTTGAGGTTGACGGCTTGATAACTACCCCCCATCATGTCTATATCGTGACTATATTGTGTCTATATCGTGTCTACTGTATATCGTGTCTATATCGTGTCTATATCGTGACTATATTGTGTCTATATCGTGTCTACTGTATATCGTGTCTATATCATGTCTATATCATGTCTATATCATGTCTATATCGTGTCTATATCATGTCTATATCGTGACTATATTGTGTCTATATCGTGTCTACTGTATATCGTGTCTATATCGTGTCTATATCATGTCTATATTGTGTCTATATCGTGTCTATATCGTGTCTATATCATGTCTATATCGTGTCTATATCATGTCTATATCATGACTATATTGTGTCTATATCGTGTCTACTGTATATTGTGTCTATATCGTGTCTATATTGTGTCTATATCGTGTCTACATCATGTCTATATCGTGTCTATATCATGTCTATATCGTGTCTATATTGTGTCTATATCATGTCTATATCGTGTCTATATCGTGTCTATATCGTGTCTATATTGTGTCTATATCATGTCTATATCATGTCTATATCATGTCTATATCGTTTCTATATCGTGTCTATATCATGTCTATATCATGTCTATATCGTGTCTATATCGTGTCTATATCATGTCTATATCGTGTCTATATCGTGTCTATATCGTGTCTATATTGTGTCTATATCATGTCTATATCATGTCTATATCGTGTCTATATCGTGTCTATATCGTGTCTATATCTTGTCTATATCTTGTCTATATCGTGTCTATATCGTGTCTATATTGTGTCTATATCTTGTCTATATCTTGTCTATATCGTGTCTATATCGTGTCTATATTGTGTCTATATCATGTCTATATCGTGTCTATATCTTGTCTATATCGTGTCTATATCGTGTCTATATTGTGTCTATATCGTGTCTATATCATGTCTATATCATGTCTATATTGTGTCTATATCATGTCTATATCATGTCTATATCTTGTCTATATCTTGTCTATATCTTGTCTATATCGTGTCTATATCGTGTCTATATTGTGTCTATATCATGTCTATATCATGTCTATATCTTGTCTATATCTTGTCTATATCGTGTCTATATCGTGTCTATATTGTGTCTATATCGTGTCTATATCGTGTCTATATCATGTCTATATCGTGTCTATATCATGTCTATATCGTGTCTATATCGTGTCTATATCATGTCTATATCGTGTCTATATCGTGTCTATATCGTGTCTATAACTAACATTTATTAGTTTGCTTAATTTTATGTGTTTGCTTTTCTTTTTTACCTGTAAAGTCAAAATATAATTTTCATGATCCAGATAGGGGATGTAATTTTCAACTTTCCGATTTACTTTTAATATTTGAGATATCCCTTGTAGGTTGACTACATACTGATACATTTTTACTAGAACTTGTGTATATTTGGTGACTACATTCTTTTCTCAGGATTTACACTTTTTATCTGTTTGACAACTTGACTAATAATTTTACAGTAATTACGTACAATATACAAGTGTTGTATGATCACTCTTCCTCCCAAATAAACTATGGGTAATTAGCACTGTAGCGAGTGTTACTGAGCTGCATTTATTGAGAGCTTCTGTATTCCTGCTCTGATCAGTTCTGTTACTAAGCAGTATAGAATCTAAAAGATAAAAAAAATGTTATGCCAGAGAATCTGTTACCTTTATAGAGCACGTAAGAGAGAGGAACCAACTAAATTACACAGACCAAAATGTGTAAATTTGCTGTCTAAACATAGACAACTTAAAAAACGATATAAGTACAAGCATCTAGTTGTGAAAAACTGTCAAAATGCATTCAGATAAGAGGCGGCCTTCAAGGTCTAAGAAATTAGCATATGAGCCTACCTAATTTAGCTTTCAACTAAGAATACCAAGGGAACCAATCAAAATTGATGATAAAAGTAAATTGGAAAGTTGTTTAAAATGACATGCCGTATCTGAATCATGAAAGTTTATTTTTGACTTGACTGTCCCTTTAACTTTTAAATTTTACAACAAAAAGTCTACTGCTCATTTTAAATTCAGAGTAAATCTTTTTATCGTGTATTTGTTGATTTTTCCAATTCTATTGAATTTAATTCTCCTTTAATTGATGATTAATTTGGGGAAAACTTACCGTACAATCACTGCAACAAACGCAAGAGACAATTATCAAAACGAGCAGCAGACAAATGTATTGGAATATCAATATCACGAAAGCGAAGTTGTAGGTTAGAGAGTTACATTGTCTAGGAGAAATGTTATATATGGAAAATACCCAAACGCTTCCTGAAAAGGAAAAATATCTAATTAATCACAGAGAATTATCTACAGGTAAATTTATCCTAATGTTCAACAGTCATAAAATAACTCAGGGTTTAGTTTAAAGGGACACGGTACTCAAATAGGGAAGTACATGAAAGTGATACAGCAGAGCTGTAAAAAACTAATATTAAATGTCACCTGAACATCTTTGTGTAATAAAGGAAGATATTTTACCTCAAAATGTCCTCAGTAGCCACATCCCATTGTAAAGGGTCTTAAAGCAGCCAATCAGGATACTAGTCCCAGGACTTGCAAGGGAACGTGCATCTCGCATATGCAGTACAGTCATGTTATTTCCCTTCTTAGTTTAAGGACGTTTACAATAAAATCTCATGTGATCACAATAAAGGAAAGTGACATCGGCACTGATGAAGCTGATTGGCTGTTTTTTTTTCTTAACTGCAGCTGACAGTAGCTGAAGGATAACTGTTCACAGGACACTTACTCTGGTGAGCTGAAGAAACTTTGTGGTAAAATATCTTCCTTTTTTACATAGAGATGTTCCAGTCAGCTTTTTACAGTTAAGCTGCATTACTTTCATGAGAATTAGCAGATGGGTATAATGTCTTTTTAGCCATCATTTTTAATTAACATTTAGGGCCATATTTAATAGCGCTGTGCTTCTTTTATTTTCACGCTAACTTCAGGACTTCAGATATCCCAATCGTGTTAACGTCTTCTCCCCATAGACTTTAATGGAGCACATGTTCCAAGACACCTAACCTGACGCAGCGTAATAGCAACAGCGCTAAACCCATAGGGAGTTATTAATATTTTAGATTCCAATGTTCTTCATATTTTTAAAAATATATTTCTATATACTGTTTTTTTAAATATATATTTATATGAATATATTCAGGTATACAGATATATACATACATGCACAGCCGGAAGAAGCCCGAATGGAACCCGGGTGAAACGCGCGTAGAAACGCGCGTAGCTGCTTGTTTGTTTGGTTGGAGTGGTGCAGCAGCTGAGCACCGTCCAACAGCTGACTCTCAAAGATAATTATACTCCGGTGAAAGCTAAGGCGTGCGGATGCACTGAAAGAGCCAAGAAAGCACGGAGGAAAAAGCAAAGGTGATATCTCCAAACCCGGTTTGAATCGAAACAATTGGAAGCAACGAGCAGGTAGATATGGCACCATAATATGTCACTATCAAAACATCGAGGAAGCAGGTACTTGTTCATTATGTCTCTACACGCAACATAGAACTGTCACAGCGAGTTAAATGTGGTATGGAAGAGTTGCCATTTTTCTGCTGAAAGTGATACAGTTACAAATTTGCATTGGGAGTACGAAGATACAAGTTACACCTGCAGTGTTAGTGTTACACAATAATTGGTGCTGTCCTTGCATTAACGTTGGTTTCCAATTTTGGGATTACAAATGTGCCATAATTCAGGCATTTTGAAATTATCTAATACCGGTCAATTAACGGACCAACTCACTAACTTCCACTAACAACCCGGGTTGTGGACTTTGAACTTTATTATTTGGGGGTCATGCTTATGATTTATTGTAATGCTGATATCAATATATAAATCTTATTATTACGCATTTTCAAATAGTAAGTGAATTATTGACTCTATAATCTTTCTTTGTCTATAAGCATATATTTTTTCAGACATAGTTAGGTGCTGGAGAAATAAGGGTCTATTTTTTCTTGTTTAAATGTATATTAATTAAATACCCTTATCCGTGCACTATACTGAGAAGTGTAGTCCTATATAGGACACACAATATCTTATCTCAGTATATAAAACTGTGACATTTATTAAACTAGGGGTGCTGGCACAACTTATATTAATATATATATATATATATATATATATATATTCAAAGAGACTGGTGCACTCTCACTAGCAGGTATCCTGGTGTCAGGGTGCTGAATGCAGGTTACACTAGCAGACTGATGTTTCACAGTCAAAAAAGTTTTTTTTGTTTAAATTTACACTACTGTTACAACAGATATGAGTGGTGGCACTGGGCAAGTGGGCATGGCACGCACGCTGGCAGGCAAGCAACTGCAATTAGATTACACTAGCAGACTGATGTTTCACAGTCAAAAAAGTTTTTTTTTTTTAAATTTACACTACTGTTACACCAGATATGAGTGGTGGCACTGGGCAAGTGGGCCTGGCACACATGCTGGCAGGCAGGCAGGCAACTGCGATTAGATTACACTAGCAGACTGATGTTTCACAATCAAAAAATTTTTGTTTTTTAAATTTACACTACTGTTACACCAGATATGAGTGGTGGCACTGGGCAAGTGGGCCTGGCACACACACTGGCAGGCAGGCAACTGCAATTAGATTACACAAGCAGACTGATGTTTCACAGTCAAAAAAGTTTTTTTTTAAATTTACACTACTGTTACACCAGATATGAGTGGTGGCACTGGGCAAGTGGGCCTGGCACACACGCTGGCAGGCAGGCAACTGCAATTAGATTACACAAGCAAACTGATGTTTCACAGTCAAAAAAGTTTTTTTTTTTAAATTTACACTACTGTTACAACAGATATGAGTGGTGGCACTGGGCAAGTGGGCCTGGCACACACGCTGGCAGGCAGGCAACTGCAATTAGATTACACTAGCAGACTGATGTTTCACAGTCAAAAAAGTTTTTTTTTAAATTTACACTACTGTTACAACAGATATGAGTGGTGGCACTGGGCAAGTGGGTCTGGCACACACGCTGGCAGGCAGGCAACTGCAATTAGATTACACAAGCAGACTGATGTTTCACAGTCAAAAAAGTTTTTTTTTTTAAATTTACACTACTGTTACACCAGATATGAGTGGTGGCACTGGGCAAGTGGGCACAGTATACGCTGTGAGCCTGGCACACATGCTGGCAGGCAGGCAACTGCAATTAGATTACACTAGCAGACTGAAGTTTCACAGTCAAAAAAGTTTTTTTTTAAATTTACACTACTGTTACAACAGATATGAGTGGTGGCACTGGGCAAGTGAGCCTGGCACACACGCTGGCAGGCTGGCAACTGCAATTAGATTACACAAGCAGACTGATGTTTCACAGTCAAAAAAGTTTTTTTTTTTAAATGTACACTACTGTTACACCAGATATGAGTGGTGGCACTGGGCAAGTGGGCACAGTATACGCTGTGAGGCTGGCACACATGCTGGAAGGCAGGCAACTGCAATTAGATTACACTA
>NC_069505.1:26851735-26904235 GCF_027579735.1 Bombina bombina
GTTATAGGGAGCAGTTATATGGTTCAATAGGAGGAGTTATAGGGAGCAGTTATATGGTGCAATAGGAGGAGTTATAGGGAGCAGTTATATGGTGTAATAGGAGGCGTTATAGGGAGCAGTTATATGGTGCAATAGGAGGAGTTATAGAGAGTAGTTATATGGTGCAATAGGAGGAGTTATAGGGAAAAGTTATATGGTGCAATAGGAGGAGATATAGGGAGCAGTTATATGGTGCAATAGGAGGAGTTATAGGGAGCAGTTATATGGTGCAATAGGAGGAGTTATAGGGAGCAGTTATACGGTGCAATAGGAGGAGTTATAGGGAGCAGTTATATAAGGCAATAGGAGGAGTTATAGCGAGCAGTTATATAAGGCAATAGGAGGAGTTATAGGCAGCAGTTATATGGTACAATAGGAGGAGTTATACGGAGCAGTTATATGGTGCAATAGGAGGAGTTATAGGGAGCAGTTATATGGTACAATAGGAGGAGTTATAGGGAGCAGTTATATGGTACAATAGGAGGAGTTATAGAGAGCAGTTATATGGTGCAATAGGAGGAGTTATAGGGAGCAGTTATATGGTGCAATCGGAGGAGTTATAGGGAACAGTTATGTTACGGTTGCCTCCAGGCTGGCTGGAAGTTGGACCGTAGAAAAGGATGCTCCTAGCGCTCACCAAAGGAGCAGCAGCACCGTAGACACTTTAACTGCTGCGTAGCCACCATAAGTAACGCAGACTCTATGAACCACCGCTGCTGGGCTGGTATCTCGCCATCTGCTCTGCGCCCTGGACCTACGACCAGGCTCCAGTAGGTGAACCTCTTCCTTCTGTAGCAATCCCTGTAGCTAAGGGAGTATGAAAAACATAGCAATCCCTGTAGTGATATAAGCTGTATCCTACAAACATGAGTCAAAGCTTCAAGTTAGAGGGTTAACATAGGTCTGATGTGCTGGAGCACACAGCCTCCTTTTTATTAAGGTTACATGCAAACAGGACACTCTCAGGGGGAGGCATAAAATCCCCCATCACACATTTGATATTAGATAGAGACACTCCCTTTGACAGGCCACAACAGCAGATAACATTACACACAAGAAAACAATGCAGTCCACCTTATCAATACTAGTCTGATTAGACAATGGGAAAGTTGATCACTAAACCTAATTAGAGCTAATCCCAGCAGACTTGTATTTAGAATAGGTTTCTTGAAGCTGAACAAAATTTAACTCTTAATGGCACACAATGAAACTGAACCAAGTGGGAGAAAGCCAGGGACAAGTCATTTCACAGGTCTGGGGACATAGTCTTAAAGGGGCATTGTTCATCAAAGTCACAATATGTCCCCAGATGGTTCTTAAAGGGCCACACACACCCAACAAAAGTCAATATGTCCTCAGGGGCACAATCTTCCATGGGCCATAGTCATGTGGAAGGAGGCTGGCAAATAGGCTTCTCCAAAATCCAGGGAAGCAGGGCAATTTTTCATTTAAAGGGCCAGTTACAAACAGCAGTTTGTAACATATCTCCCCTTTTGGAGGGAGACTAACCAGGCACCTGACTTTCTGCCGGTCAGTGCCCAAGTTAGTCTCGCAACCCACCCACAAATAATCGCTAGCAGCAAAGTAGCCCCCCCACAATACGTAGTACTGGCCTGTAAGTTCCAGGTTGCAGGGTGAAAGTGCAGCATCCTCGGCCTTCCTGGCGCAGCTGGGCAAATAGCTGATGGTACTTGGGGGGCAGAGGCCAGCGGCACTCTGCCCTGGTGCCAGCGCTTCTGCTGGGGTGAGGGGTTTGCAGGTCAGTTCTGTAACAAGGACAAGGTCTGTAGGGCAGAGGCCAGCAGCGCTCTGTCCTGATGCCAGCTCTTCTGCTGGGGGAATTGGGGCATAGTCCTGCCCGGTGGCAAAGGGAACGTGGGGGTCAGTGGGGGCCAACATCTCCACTGTTAACCCTGGGCCCAAGTTAGGAGTTAGCTGGGGAGGGGGAGATTGGCTTACCTCCTCCTCCTGATACTCCGGCGGCCGTTGGGAAGGGAGGTCGATGCTCTCCGCTTCCTGTGGAACATGCTGCAGCTGGGGAGAGAGACCGGTTGTCTCCTCTCCCTGGAAGGCACACTCCGGCTGGGGAGGGAGGTCGATGCTCTCCCCTCCCTGTAGCTGGGTCTGTCGCTGGGGATCTGGGCCGCCTGCCCAGCATCCCTGTAGGGCCGGTAGAGAGATTGCGGTCCCATCTCCACCTGCCTGCTGGGGGTCCTCCCAGGACCAGTCTATGAGGCCTGCTGCCTCTGGTATCTCTGGTTGGGGTTGGGGAAGGAGACCGGTTGTCTCTTCCCTCTGCACAGTATACTGCCGCTGGGGAGGGAGGTCGCTGCTCCCCTCTCCCTGTGGAACATGCTGCGGCTGGGGAGAGAGACCAGGTGTCCATACCCTCAAACTCCACAGTTGGCGCTCAAAGGCTCGTGCCGCTTTGTTCTCCATATCCAATTCCCGGATGATGCGACTGACTACCTCCTGCGCAGGGTCTGGACCATATCGGACTAGCCGCCTCTTTACCTCTGGAACGAAATCCGCGCCCTCATAGCGACGGATCCGGTTGAGGTGCTCTTCACATGGTTCTGACCAGTATCTTGTCAGCTCCATGCTGCTGTAGGTAGGGACGCTGCGCAGTGGCTAGCGTTGCCCTCAATTACTCTCCTACGATACCAGTGCTGTTGTGGTGCTGCTCCTTGCGCTAGGACGCCAATCCCACCGCTGCCGCCAAATGTTACGGTTGCCTCCAGGCTGGCTGGAAGTTGGACCGTAGAAAAGGATGCTCCTAGCGCTCACCAAAGGAGCAGCAGCACCGTGGACTCTATAACTGCTGCGTAGCCACCATAAGTAACGCAGACTCTATGAACCACCGCTGCTGGGCTGGTATCTCGCCATCTGCTCTGCGCCCTGGACCTACGACCAGGCTCCAGTAGGTGAACCTCTTCCTTCTGTAGCAATCCCTGTAGCTAAGGGAGTATGAAAAACATAGCAATCCCTGTAGTGATATAAGCTGTATCCTACAAACATGAGTCAAAGCTTCAAGTTAGAGGGTTAACATAGGTCTGATGTGCTGGAGCACACAGCCTCCTTTTTATTGAGGTTACATGCAAACAGGACACTCTCAGGGGGAGGCATAAAATCCCCCATCACACATTTGATATTAGATAGAGACACTCCCTTTGACAGGCCACAACAGCAGATAACATTACACACAAGAAAACAATGCAGTCCACCTTATCAATACTAGTCTGATTAGACAATGGGAAAGTTGATCACTAAACCTAATTAGAGCTAATCCCAGCAGACTTGTATTTAGAATAGGTTTCTTGAAGCTGAACAAAATTTAACTCTTAATGGCACACAATGAAACTGAACCAAGTGGGAGAAAGCCAGGGACAAGTCATTTCACAGGTCTGGGGACATAGTCTTAAAGGGGCATTGTTCATCAAAGTCACAATATGTCCCCAGATGGTTCTTAAAGGGCCACACACACCCAACAAAAGTCAATATGTCCTCAGGGGCACAATCTTCCAGGGGCCATAGTCATGTGGAAGGAGGCTGGCAAATAGGCTTCTCCAAAATCCAGGGAAGCAGGGCAATTTTTCATTTAAAGGGCCAGTTACAAACAGCAGTTTGCAACAAGTTATATGGTACAATAGGAGGAGTTATAGGGAGCAGTTATATGGTGCAATAGGAGGAGTTATAGTGAACAGTTATATGGTGCAATAGGAGGAGTTATAGGGAGCAGTTATATGGTGCAATAGGAGGAGTTATAGAGAGTAGTTATATGGTACAATAGGAGGAGTTATAGGGAGCAGTTATATGGTGCAATAGGAGGAGTTATAGGGAGCAGTTATATGGTGCAATAGGAGGAATTAGAGGGAGCAGTTATATGGTACAATAGGAGGAGTTATAGGGAGCAGTTATATGGTGCAATAGGAGGAGTTATAGGGAGCAGTTATATGGTGCAATAGGAGGAGTTATAGGGAGCAGTTATATGGTGTAATACGAGGAGTTATAAGGAGCAGTTATATGGTGCAATAGGAGGAGTTATATGGAGCAGTTATATAGTGCAATATGAGGAGTTATATGAAGCAGTTATATGGTGCAATAGGAGGAGTTATAGGGAGCGGTTATATGGTGCTATACGAGGAGTTATATGGAGCAGTTATATGGTGCAATAGAAGGAGTTATATGGAGCAGTTATATGGTGCAATAGGAGGAGTTATAGGGAGTAGTTATATGGTGCAATAGGAGGAGTTATAGGGAGCAGTTATATGGTTCAACAGGAGGAGTTATAGGGAGCAGCTATATGGTGCAATAGAAGGAGTTATATGGAGCAGTTATATGGTGCAATAGGAGGAGTTATAGGGAGTAGTTATATCGTGCAATAGTAGGAGTTATAGGGAGCGGTTATATGGTGCAATAGTAGGAGTTATAGGGAGCGGTTATAT
The DNA here is from genome assembly GCF_027579735.1 of Bombina bombina. Taxonomy (NCBI): domain Eukaryota; kingdom Metazoa; phylum Chordata; class Amphibia; order Anura; family Bombinatoridae; genus Bombina; species Bombina bombina. The sequence goes on from NC_069505.1 coordinate 26,856,220, forward strand.
GGTTCAATAGGAGGAGTTATAGGGAGCAGTTATATGGTGCAATAGGAGGAGTTATAGGGAGCTGTTATATGGTGCAATAGGAGGAGTTATAGTGAGTAGTTATATGGTGCAATAGGAGGAGTTATAGGGAGCGGTTATATGGTGCTATACAAGGAGTTATATGGAGCAGTTAGATGGTGCAATAGGAGGAGTTATATGGAGCAGTTATATCGTGCAATAGGAGGAGTTATAGGGAGCAGTTATATGGTGCAATTGGAGGAGTTATAGGGAGCAGTTATATGGTGCAATAGGAGGAGTTATAGGGAGCAGTTATATGGTGCAATAGGAGGAGTTATAGGGAGCAGTTATATTGTGCAATAGGAAGAGTTATAGGGAGCAGTTATATGGTGCAATAGGAGGAGTTATAGGGAGCAGTTATATTGTTCAGTAGGAAGAGTTATAGGGAGCAGTTATATGGTGCAATAGGAGGAGTTATAGGGAGCAGTTATATTGTGCAATAGGAAGAGTTATAGGGAGCAGTTATATGGTACAATAGGAGGAGTTATAGGGAGCAGTTAAATTGTGCAATAGGAAGAGTTATAGGGAGCAGTTATATGGTACAATAGGAGGAGTTATAGGGAGCAGTTATATGGTGCAATAGGAGGAGTTATAGGGAACAGTTTTATGGTGCAATAGGAGGAGTTATAGGGAGCAGTTATATGGTTCAATAGGAGGAGTTATAGGGAGCAGTTATATGGTGCAATAGGAGGAGTTATAGAGAGTAGTTATATGGTGCAATAGGAGGAGTTATAGGGAAAAGTTATATGGTGCAATAGGAGGAGATATAGGGAGCAGTTATATGGTGCAATAGGAGGAGTTATAGGGAGCAGTTATATGGTGCAATAGGAGGAGTTATAGGGAGCAGTTATATGGTGCAATCGGAGGAGTTATAGGGAACAGTTATATGGTACAATAGGAGGAGTTATAGGGAGCAGTTATATGGTGCAATAGGAGGAGTTATAGTGAACAGTTATATGGTGCAATAGGAGGAGTTATAGGGAGCAGTTATATGGTGCAATAGGAGGAGTTATAGAGAGTAGGTATATGGTACAATAGGAGGAGTTATATGGAGCAGTTATATGGTGCAATAGGAGGAGTTATAGGGATCAGTTATATGGTGCAATAGGAGGAATTAGAGGGAGCAGTTATATGGTACAATAGGAGGAGTTATAGGGAGCAGTTATATGGTGCAATAGGAGGAGTTATAGGGAGCAGTTATATGGTGCAATAGGAGGAGTTATAGGGAGCAGTTATATGGTGCAATAGGAGGAGTTATAAGGAGCAGTTATATGGTGCAATAGGAGGAGTTATATGGAGCAGTTATATAGTGCAATATGAGGAGTTATATGAAGCAGTTATATGGTGCAATAGGAGGAGTTATAGGGAGCGGTTATATGGTGCTATACGAGGAGTTATATGGAGCAGTTATATGGTGCAATAGGAGGAGTTATATGGAGCAGTTATATGGTGCAATAGGAGGAGTTATAGGGAGCAGTTATATGGTGCAATAGGAGGAGTTATATTGAGCAGTTATATGGTGCAATAGGAGGAGTTATAGGGAGCAGTTATATGGTTCAACAGGAGGAGTTATAGGGAGCAGTTATATGGTGCAATAGGAGGAGTTATATGGAGCAGTTATATGGTGCAATAGGAGGAGTTATAGGGAGCAGTTATATCGTGCAATAGTAGGAGTTATAGGGAGCGGTTATATGTCGCAATAAGAGGAGTTATAGGGAGCGGTTATATGGTGCTGTACGAGGAGTTATATGGAGCAGTTATATGGTGCAATAGGAGGAGTTATATGGAGCAGTTATATGGTGCAATAGGAGGAGTTATAGGGAGCAGTTATATGGTGCAATAGGAGGAGTTATATGGAGCAGTTATATGGTGCAATAGGAGGAGTTATAGGGAGCAGTTATATGGTTCAACAGGAGGAGTTATAGGGAGCAGTTATATGGTGCAATAGGAGGAGTTATACGGAGCAGTTATATGGTGCAATAGGAGGAGTTATAGGGAGCAGTTATATCGTGCAATAGTAGGAGTTATAGGGAGCGGTTATATGGTGCAATAAGAGGAGTTATAGGGAGCGGTTATATGGTGCAATAGGAGGAGTTATAGAGAGCTGTTATATGATGCAATAGGAGGAGTTATAGGGAGCAGTTATATGGTGCAATAGGAGGAGTTATAGGGAGCAGTTATATGGTGCAATAGGAGGAGTTATAGGGAGCAGTTATATTGTGCAATAGGAAGAGTTATAGGGAGCAGTTATATGGTGCAATAGGAGGAGTTATAGGGAGCAGTTATATTGTTCAATAGGAAGAGTTATAGGCAGCAGTTATATGGTGCAATAGGAGGAGTTATAGGGAGCAGTTATATTGTGCAATAGGAAGAGTTATAGGGAGCAGTTATATGGTGCAATAGGAGGAGTTATAGGGAGCAGTTAAATTGTGCAATAGGAAGAGTTATAGGGAGCAGTTATATGGTACAATAAGAGGAGTTATAGGGAGCAGTTATATGGTGCAATAGGAGGAGTTATAGGGAACAGTTTTATGGTGCAATAGGAGGAGTTATAGGGAGCAGTTATGTGGTTCAATAGGAGGAGTTATAGGGAGCAGTTATATGGTGCAATAGGAGGAGTTATAGAGAGTAGTTATATGGTGCAATAGGAGGAGTTATAGGGAAAAGTTATATGGTGCAATAGGAGAAGATATAGGGAGCAGTTATATGGTGCAATAGGAGGAGTTATAGGCAGCAGTTATATGGTGCAATAGGAGGAGTTATAGTGAGCAGTTATATGGTGCAATCGGAGGAGTTATAGGGAACAGTTATATGGTACAATAGGAGGAGTTATAGGGAGCAGTTATATGGTGCAATAGGAGGAGTTATAGTGAACAGTTATATGGTGCAATAGGAGGAGTTATAGGGAGCAGTTATATGGTGCAATAGGAGAAGCTATATGGTACAATAGGAGGAGTTATAGGGAGCAGTTATATGGTGCAATAGGAGGAGTTATAGGGATCAGTTATATGGTGCAATAGGAGGAGTTATAGGGAGCAGTTATATGGTACAATAGGAGGAGTTATAGGGAGCAGTTATATGGTGCAATAGGAGGAGTTATAGGGAGCAGTTATATGGTGCAATAGGAGGAGTTATAGGGAGCAGTTATATGGTGCAATAGGAGGAGTTATAAGGAGCAGTTATATGGTGCAATAGGAAGAGTTATATGGAGCAGTTATATAGTGCAATATGAGGAGTTATATGAAGCAGTTATATGGTGCAATAGGAGGAGTTATAGGGAGCGGTTATATGGTGCTATACGAGGAGTTATATGGAGCAGTTATATGGTGCAATAGGAGGAGTTATATGGAGCAGTTATATGGTGCAATAGGAGGAGTTATAGGGAGCAGTTATATGGTGCAATAGGAGGAGTTATATTGAGCAGTTATATGGTGCAATAGGAGGAGTTATAGGGAGCAGTTATATGGTTCAACAGGAGGAGTTATAGGGAGCAGTTATATGGTGCAATAGGAGGAGTTATATGGAGCAGTTATATGGTGCAATAGGAGGAGTTATATGGAGCAGTTATATGGTGCAATAGGAGGAGTTATATGGAGCAGTTATATGGTGCAATAGGAGGAGTTATAGGGAGCAGTTATATGGTGCAATAGGAGGAGTTATATTGAGCAGTTATATGGTGCAATAGGAGGAGTTATAGGGAGCAGTTATATGGTTCAACAGGAGGAGTTATAGGGAGCAGTTATATGGTGCAATAGGAGGAGTTATATGGAGCAGTTATATGGTGCAATAGGAGGAGTTATAGGGAGCAGTTATATCGTGCAATAGTAGGAGTTATAGGGAGCGGTTATATGTTGCAATAAGAGGAGTTATAGGGAGCGGTTATATGGTGCTATACGAGGAGTTATATGGAGCAGTTATATGGTGCAATAGGAGGAGTTATATGGAGCAGTTATATGGTGCAATAGGAGGAGTTATAGGGAGCAGTTATATGGTGCAATAGGAGGAGTTATATGGAGCAGTTATATGGTGCAATAAGAGGAGTTATAGGGAGCAGTTATATGGTTCAACAGGAGGAGTTATAGGGAGCAGTTATATGGTGCAATAGGAGGAGTTATACGGAGCAGTTATATGGTGCAATAGGAGGAGTTATAGGGAGCAGTTATATCGTGCAATAGTAGGAGTTATAGGGAGCGGTTATATGGTGCAATAAGAGGAGTTATAGGGAGCGGTTATATGGTGCAATAGGAGGAGTTATAGAGAGCTGTTATATGATGCAATAGGATGAGTTATAGGGAGCAGTTATATGGTGCAATAGGAGGAGTTATAGGGAGCAGTTATATGGTGCAATAGGAGGAGTTATAGGGAGCAGTTATATTGTGCAATAGGAAGAGTTATAGGGAGCAGTTATATGGTGCAATAGGAGGAGTTATAGGGAGCAGTTATATTGTTCAATAGGAAGAGTTATAGGCAGCAGTTATATGGTGCAATAGGAGGAGTTATAGGGAGCAGTTATATTGTGCAATAGGAAGAGTTATAGGGAGCAGTTATATGGTGCAATAGGAGGTGTTATAGGGAGCAGTTAAATTGTGCAATAGGAAGAGTTATAGGGAGCAGTTATATGGTACAATAAGAGGAGTTATAGGGAGCAGTTATATGGTGCAATAGGAGGAGTTATAGGGAACAGTTTTATGGTGCAATAGGAGGAGTTATAGGGAGCAGTTATGTGGTTCAATAGGAGGAGTTATAGGGAGCAGTTATATGGTGCAATAGGAGGAGTTATAGAGAGTAGTTATATGGTGCAATAGGAGGAGTTATAGGGAAAAGTTATATGGTGCAATAGGAGGAGATATAGGGAGCAGTTATATGGTGCAATAGGAGGAGTTTTAGGCAGCAGTTATATGGTGCAATAGGAGGAGTTATAGTGAGCAGTTATATGGTGCAATCGGAGGAGTTATAGGGAACAGTTATATGGTACAATAGGAGGAGTTATAGGGAGCAGTTATATGGTGCAATAGGAGGAGTTATAGTGAACAGTTATATGGTGCAATAGGAGGAGTTATAGGGAGCAGTTATATGGTGCAATAGGAGGAGTTATAGAGAGTAGTTATATGGTACAATAGGAGGAGTTATAGGGAGCAGTTATATGGTGCAATAGGAGGAGTTATAGGGATCAGTTATATGGTGCAATAGGAGGAATTAGAGGGAGCAGTTATATGGTACAATAGGAGGAGTTATAGGGAGCAGTTATATGGTGCAATAGGAGGAGTTATAGGGAGCAGTTATATGGTGCAATAGGAGGAGTTATAGGGAGCAGTTATATGGTGCAATAGGAGGAGTTATAAGGAGCAGTTATATGGTGCAATAGGAAGAGTTATATGGAGCAGTTATATAGTGCAATATGAGGAGTTATATGAAGCAGTTATATGGTGCAATAGGAGGAGTTATAGGGAGCAGTTATATGGTGCTATACGAGGAGTTATATGGAGCAGTTATATGGTGCAATAGGAGGAGTTATATGGAGCAGTTATATGGTGCAATAGGAGGAGTTATAGGGAGCAGTTATATGGTGCAATAGGAGGAGTTATATTGAGCAGTTATATGGTGCAATAGGAGGAGTTATAGGGAGCAGTTATATGGTTCAACAGGAGGAGTTATAGGGAGCAGTTATATGGTGCAATAGGAGGAGTTATATGGAGCAGTTATATGGTGCAATAGGAGGAGTTATAGGGAGCAGTTATATCGTGCAATAGTAGGAGTTATAGGGAGCGGTTATATGGTGCAATAAGAGGAGTTATAGGGAGAGGTTATATGGTGCTATACGAGGAGTTATATGGAGCAGTTATATGGTGCAATAGGAGGAGTTATAGGGTGCAGTTATATGGTGCAATAGGAGGAGTTATAGGGAGCAGTTATATGGTGCAATAGGAGGAGTTATATGGAGCAGTTATATGGTGCAATAGGAGGAGTTATAGGGAGCAGTTATATGGTTCAACAGGAGGAGTTATAGGGAGCAGTTATATGGTGCAATAGGAGGAGTTATACGGAGCAGTTATATGGTGCAATAGGAGGAGTTATAGGGAGCAGTTATATCGTGCAATAGTAGGAGTTATAGGGAGCGGTTATATGGTGCAATAAGAGGAGTTATAGGGAGCGGTTATATGGTGCAATAGGAGGAGTTATAGAGAGCTGTTATATGATGCAATAGGAGGAGTTATAGGGTGCGGTTTTTATGATGCAATAGGAGGAGTTATAGGGAACAGTTATATGGTGCAATAGGAGGAGTTATAGGGAGCAGTTATATGGTACAATAGGAGGAGTTATAGGGAGCAGTTATTTGGTGCAATAGGAGGAGTTATAGTGAGCAGTTATATGGTGCAATAGGAGGAGTTATAGGGAGCAGTTATATGGTGCAATAGGAGGAGTTATAGGGAGCAGTTATATGGTGCAATAGGAGTTATAGGGAGCAGTTATATGGTACAATAGGAGGAGTTATAGGGAGCAGTTATATGGTGCAATAGAAGGAGTTATAGGAGCGGTTATATGGTGCAATAGAAGGAGTTATAGGGAGCAGTTATATGGTACAATAGGAGGAGTTATAGGGAGCAGTTATATGGTACAATAGAAGGAGTTATAGGGAGCGGTTATATGGTGCAATAGGAAGAGTTATAGGGAGCAGCTATATGGTACAATAGGAGGAGTTATAGGGAGCAGTTATATGGTGCAATAGGAGGAGTTATATGGAGTAGTTATATGGTGCAATAGGAGGAGTTATAGGGAGCAGTTATATGGTGCAATAGGAGGAGTTATAGGGAGCAGTTATATGGTGCAATAGGAGGAGTTATAGGGAGCAGTTATATGGTGCAATAGGAGGAGTTATAGGGAGCAGTTATATGGTGTAATAGGAGGAGTTATAGGGGCGGTTATAGGGTGCAATAGGAGGAGTTATAGGGAGCAGTTATATGGTGCAATAGGAAGTTTTATAGAGAGCAGTTATATGGTGCAATAGGAGGAGTTATAGGGAGCAGTTATATGGTGCAATAGTAGGAGTTATAGGGAGCAGGTATATGGTAGAATAGGAGGAGTTATAGGGAGCAGTTATATGTACAATAGGAGGAGTTATAGGGAACAGTTATATGGTACAATAGGAGGAGATATAGGGAGCAATTATATGGTACAATAGGAGGAGTTATAGGGAGCAGTTAAATGGTGTAATATGAGGAGTTATAGGGAGCAGTTATATGGTGCAATAGGAGGAGTTATAGGGAGCAGTTATATGGTGCAATAGGAGGAGTTATAGGGAGCAGTTATATGGTACAATAGGAGGAGTTATAAGGAGCAGTTATATGGTGCAATAGGAGGAGTTATAGGGAGCAGTTATATGGTGCAATAGGTGGAGTAATAGGGAACATTTATATGGTGCAATAGGAGTAGTTATAGAGAGCAGTTATATGGTGTAATATGAGGAGTTATAGGAAGCAGTTATATGCAGGGGCGTATTAAGGCATAGGCCAACAAGGCTGGTGCCTAGGGCAGCAGATTTTTAAGGGGCAGCAGAATTTTGAGTCCCTAGGTCCACTCTACTGAACTCAGGGCTGGGTGGCTAAATCAACCAATTAGTAATGACTTAAATGGCTGGCCCGGCTACTGCTATCCTATGGGATTGCATGTGGGTGCGCATGACGTGGTGACAGTGGAGGCGGAGCTCACTTGCGCAGCCTGGCCTGGACTGAGAGGGAATGCGGTATTCTTCCTGGCTCCACCGCGTGATTGAGACTCACACACACAGACTACACAGTGCAGTGTGCACTACAACGTGACCACTGTGAAACAGGATATACCTTTCTCCCTTCAATATATCTTCATTGGGCATTAAAATACTTAAACGGATTAGTCACTAAATACTTGTACATTTACTGTTTGTCTATCTGTCATACATGCAAAGAATAAGTATTTATTGCTGAATCTATACAACTATGTGACTTAAAACACAACTGAAAATATGTTGTATGCATTTAATACATTCAGAAACAATACAAGTATATACTTTATTATGATTGTATCATGTGACTTTATCCCCTATGATACAATTCCTAAACCTATCATAACTACTGTTGTATTTTTTAAGTATTTTTAAAGGCCAGTTTGTATATTCATTGCATATTTATCCAAGCAGATATTTTGCTTAAATAACTGTCAATCATCAAAGAAGATGTTTAAGGTCAAACAACTACCTACTGACAAACTAGCATACAGTGAAGGATATTTTTTTCTGATATAAACACTTTAATCATCTGACTTGCAAAATAATGTCTTAAATATATATATATATATATATATATATATATATATATATATATATATATATATATATATATATATGTATGTATATATATATATATATATATATATGTATATATATATGTGTGTGTGTGTGTGTGTGTGTGAGTGTGTGTGACCAGAGTGAATGCAAGCCCTAGTAAACATCTACTTAAAAAGACATTCGCCTAGATTTAGAGTTCTGCGTTAGCCGTCAAAACCAGCGTTAGGGGCTTTTAACGCTGGTTTTGGGCTACCGCTGGTATTTAGAGTCGTGTAGGTAAGGGTCTAACGCTCACTTTCCAGCCGCGACTTTTCCATACCGCAGATCCCCCTACGCCAATTGCGTATCCTATCTTTTCTTTTTTTTTTTTTTTTTTTTTTTTTTTTAATATAAATATGAAACATACTTTCATGTTTTATTACTGTATCTGACTTCTTTTTTTTTTTTTAAATATTTATTTATTATTAGCGTACACACAGTCGTCTTGTTACAGACCTTGAAACAAGATTATAAACAATCTTCTTTACAACGGAAAGACAAATCTTAACAAATTATAGGGCATTTAAGCCAATAACAATGATTTGAGTAAAAAAAAAAAAAAACGATAAAAAAGCACAGCTTAAAAAAATAGGAGATACAATGCTGTCCCAAGAGCTAACGTATCCTATCTTTTCAATGGGATCTTTCTAACGCCGGTATTTAGAGTCTTGGCTGAAGTGAGCGTTAGAGCTCTAAAGACAAAACTCCAGCCGCAGAGAAAAGCCAGGAGTTAAGAGCTTTCTGGGCTAACGCCGGTTCATAAAGCTCTTAACTACTGTGCTCTAAAGTACACTAACACCCATAAACTACCTATTTAGCCCTAAACCGAGGCCCCCCACATCGCCGCTACTCTAATAAAAATTTTTAACCCCTAATCTGCCGACCGCACACCGCCGCAACCTACATTATCCCTATGTACCCCTAATCTGCTGCCCCTAACACCGCCGACCCCTATATTATATTTATTACACCCTAATCTGCCCCCCCAACGTCGCCGCCACATACCTACAATTATTAACCCCTAATCTGCCGACCGGACCTCACCGCTACTATAATAAATGTATTAACCCCTAATCCGCCTCACTCCCGCCTCAATAACCCTATAATAAATAGTATTAACCCCTAATCTGCCCTCCCTAACATCGCCGACACCTAACTTCAAGTATTAACCCCTAATCTGCAGACCGGACCTCGCCGCTACTCTAATAACTGTATTAACCCCTAAAGCTAAGTCTAACCCTAACACTAACACCCCCCTAAGTTAAATATAATTTTTATCTAACGAAATAAATTATTTATTATTAAATAAATTATTCCTATTTAATTCTAAATACTTACCTGTAAAATAAACCCTAATATAGCTACAATATAACGAATAATTATATTGTAGCTATTTTAGGATTAATATTTATTTTACAGGCAACTCTGTATTTATTTTAACCATGTACAATAGCAATTAAATAGTTAATAACTATTTAATAGCTACCTAGTTAAAATAATTACAAAATTACCTGTAAAATAAATCCTAACCTAAGTTACAATTAAACCTAACACTACACTATCAATAAATTAATTAAATAAAATACCTACAATTATCTACAATTAAACCTAACACTACACTATCAATGAATTAATTAAATAAAATACCTACAAATAAATACAATTAAATAAACTAACTAAAGTACAAAAAATAAAAAAAGAACTAAGTTACAAAAAATAAAAAAATAATTTACAAACATTATAAAAATATTACAATTTTAAGCTAATTACACCTACTCTAAGCCCCCTAATAAAATAACAAAGCCCCCCAAAATAAAAAAATGCCCTACCCTATTCTAAAATAAAAATTGAAAAGCTCTTTTACCTTACCAGCCCTTAAAAGGGCCTTTTGCGGGGCATGCCCCAAAGAATTCTGCTCTTTTGCCTGTAAAAATAAACATACAATACCCCCCCACCAACATTACAACCCACCACCCACATACCCCTAATCTAACCCAACCCCCCCTTAAATAAACCTAACACTAAGCCCCTGAAGATCTCCCTACCTTATCTTCACCACGCCGGGTATCACCGATCTGTCCACAAGAGGCTCCGAAGTCTTCATCCAAGCCCAAGCGGGGGCTGAAGAGGTCCATCATCGGGCTGAAGTCTTGATCCAAGCGGGGGCTGAAGATATCCATCATCCGGCTGAAGTCTTGATCCAAGCGGGGGCTGAAGATATCCATCATCCGGCTGAAGTCTTGATCCAAGCGGGGGCTGAAGATATCCATCATCCGGCTGAAGTCTTCTATCAAGCGGCATCTTCAATCTTCTTTCTTCCGGATCCATCTTTATCCCGCCGATGCGGAACATCCATCCTGGCCGACGACTTCCCGACGAATGACGGTTCCTTTAAGGGACGTCACCCAAGATGACGTCCCTCAGATTCCGATTGGCTGATAGGATTCTATCAGCCAATCGGAATTAAGGTAGGAAAATTCTGATTGGCTGATGGAATCAGCCAATCAGATTCAAGTTCAATCCGATTGGCTGATTGGATCAGCCAATTGGATTGAACTTGAATCTGATTGGCTGATTCCATCAGCCAATCAGAATTTTCCTACCTTAATTCTGATTGGCTGATAGAATCCTATCAGCCAATCTGAATTCGAGGGACGCCATCTTGGATGACGTCCCTTAAAGGAACCGTCATTCGTCGGGAAGTCGTCGGCCAGGATGGATGTTCCGCGTCGGCAGGATGAAGATGGATCCGGAAGAAAGAAGATTGAAGATGCCGCTTGATAGAAGACTTCAGCCGGATGATGGATATCTTCAGCCCCCGCTTGGATCAAGACTTCAGCCGGATGATGGATATCTTCAGCCCCCGCTTGGATCAAGACTTCAGCCGGATGATGGATATCTTCAGCCCCCGCTTGGATCAAGACTTCAGCCCGATGATGGACCTCTTCAGCCCCCGCTTGGGCTTGGATGAAGACTTCGGAGCCTCTTGTGGACGGATCGGTGATACCCGGCGTGGTGAAGATAAGGTAGGGATATCTTCAGGGGCTTAGTGTTAGGTTTATTTAAGGGGGGTTTGGGTTAGATTAGGGGTATGTGGGTAGTGGGTTGTAATGTTGGGGGGGTATTGTATGTTTAATTTTACAGGCAAAAGAGCAGAATTCTTTGGGGCATGCCCCGCAAAAGGCCCTTTTAAGGGCTGGTAAGGTAAAAGAGCTATTCAATTTTTATTTTAGAATAGGGTAGGGCATTTTTTTATTTTGGAGGGCTTTGTTATTTTATTAGGGGGCTTAGAGTAGGTGTAATTAGCTTAAAATTGTTGTAATATTTTTATAATGTTTGGAAATTATTTTTTTTATTTTTTGTAACTTAGTTCTTTTTTTATTTTTTGTACTTTAGTTAGTTTATTTAATTGTATTTATTTGTAGGTATTTTATTTAATTAATTTATTGATAGTGTAGTGTTAGGTTTAATTGTAACTTAGGTTAGGATTTATTTTACAGGTAATTTTGTAATTATTTTAACTAGGTAGCTATTAAATAGTTATTAACTATTTAATAGCTATTGTACATGGTTAAAATAAATACAAAGTTGCCTGTAAAATAAATATTAATCCTAAAATAGCTACAATATAATTATTCATTATATTGTAGCTATATTAGGGTTTATTTTACAGGTAAGTATTTAGCTTTAAATAGGAATAATTTATTTAATAATAAATAATTTATTTCATTAAATAAAAATTATATTTAACTTAGGGGGGTTAGTGTTATGGTTAGACTTAGCTTTAGGGGTTAATACAGTTATTAGAGTAGCGGCGAGGTCCGGTCGGCAGATTAGGGGTTAATACTTGAAGTTAGGTGTCGGCGATGTTAGGGAGGGCAGATTAGGGGTTAATACTATTTATTATAGGGTTATTGAGGCGGGAGTGAGGCGGATTAGGGGTTAATAACTTTATTATACTAGCGGTGAGGTCCGGTAGGCAGATTAGGGGTTAATAAGTGTAGGTAGGTGGCGGCGACGTTGGGGGCGGCAGATTAGGGGTTAATAAATATAATATAGGGGTCGGCGGGGGTTAGGGGCAGCAGATTAGGGGTTCATAGGGATAACGTAGGTTGCGGCGGTGTACGGAGCGGAAGATTAGGGGTTAATAGTATAATGCAGGGGTCAGCGATAGCGGGGGCGGCAGATTAGGGGTTAATAAGTGTAAGGTTAGGGGTGTTTTGACTCGGGGTACATGTTAGGGTGTTAGGTGCAGAGTTAGGAAGTGTTTCCCCATAGGAAACAATGGGGCTGCGTTAGGAGCTGAACGCTGTTTTTTGCAGGTGTTAGTTTTTTTTTCAGCTCAAATGGCCCCATTGTTTCCTATGGGGGAATCGTGCACGAGTACGTTTTTGAAGCTGGCCGCGTCCGTAAGCACCGCTGGTGTTGAGAGTTGCAGTGGCGGTAAATTATGCTCTACGCTCCCTTTTTGGAGCCTAACGCAGCCATTCTGTGAACTCTAAATACCAGCGGTATTTAAAAGGTGCGGGGGGGAAAAAGCATGCGTAGCTAACGCACCCCTTTGGCCGCAGAACTCTAAATCTAGCCGATTATTTTTTTAATTTTTTTACACCCTGCCCCAAAAATATTATGTCTAAAAAAGGCCTTAAACCTGGGGTGGGGTGAGGGGTTGGGGGGCAGAAGAATTTTAAGTGCCTAGGGCAGCACAAAACCTAAATACGCCCCTGGTTATATGGTGTAATATGAGGAGTTATAGGGAGCAGTTATATGGTGTAATATAAGGAGTTATAGGAAGCAGTTATATGGTGCAATAGGAGGAGTTATAGGGAGCAGTTATATGGTGTAATAGGAGGAGATATAGGGAGCAGTTATAGGGTGCAATAGGAGGAGTTATAGGGAGCAGTTATATGGTGCAATAGGAGGAGTTATAGGGATCAGTTATATGGTGCAATAGGAGGAGTTATAGGGAGCGGTTATATGGTGCAATAGGAGGAGTTATAGGGAGTGGTTATATGGTACAATAGGAGGAGTTATAGGGAACAGTTATACGGTGCAATAGGAGGAGTTATAGGGAGCAGTTATATGGTGCAATAGGAGGAGTTATAGGGTGTGGTTATATGGTGCAATAGGAGGAGTTATAGGGAGAAGTTATATGGTGCAATAGGAGGAGTTATAGGGAGCAGTTATATGGTGCAATAGGAGGAGTTATAGGGAGCAGTTATATGGTGTAATAGGAGGAGTTATAGGGAGCAGTTATATGGTGCAATAGGAGTAGTTATAGGGAGCAATTATCTGGTACAATAGGAGGAGTTATAGGGAGCAGTTATATGGTGCAATAGGAGGAGTTATAGGGAGCAGTTATTTGGTACAATAGGAGGAGTTATAGGGAGCAGTTATATGGTGCAATAGGAGGAGTTAAAGGGAGCAGTTATATGGTACAATAGGAGGAGTTATGGGGAGCAGTTATATGGTGCAATATGAGGAGTTATATGGTGCAATAGGAGTAGTTATAGGGAGCAGTTATATGGTGCACTAGGAGGAGTTATAGGGAGCAGTTATATGGTGCAATAGGAGGTGTTATAGGGAGCAGTTATATGATGCAATAGGAGGAGTTATAGGGAGCAGTTATATGGTGCAATAGGAGGAGTTATAGGGAGCAGTTATATGGTACAATAGGAGGAGTTATAGGGAGCAGTTATATGGTGCAATAGGAGGAGTTATAAGGAGAGGTTATATGGTGCAATAGGAGGAGTTATAGGGAGCAGTTATATGGTGCAATAGGAGGAGTTATATGGAGCAGTTATATGGTGTAATAGGAGGAGTTATAGGGAGCAGTTATATGGTGCAATAGGAGGAGTTATAAGGAGAGGTTATTTGGTGCAATAGGAGGAGTTATAGGGAGCAGTTATATGGTGCAATAGGAGGAGTTATAAGGAGAGGTTATATGGTGCAATAGGAGGAGTTATAGGGAGCAGTTATTTGGTGCAATAGGAGGAGTTATAGGGAGCTGTTATTTGGTACAATAGGAGGAGTTATAGGGAGCAGTTATATGGTGCAATAGGAGGAGTTATAGGGCGCAGTTATATGGTACAATAGGAGGAGTTATGGGGAGCAGTTATATGGTGCAATATGAGGAGTTATATGGTGCAATAGGAGTAGTTATAGGGAGCAGTTATATGGTGCACTAGGAGGAGTTATAGGGAGCAGTTATATGGTGCAATAGGATGTGTTATAGGGAGCAGTTATATGATGCAATAGGAGGAGTTATAGGGAGCAGTTATATGGTGCAATAGGAGGAGTTATAGGGAGCAGTTATATGGTACAATAGGAGGAGTTATAGGGAGCAGTTATATGGTGCAATAGGAGGAGTTATAAGGAGAGGTTATATGGTGCAATAGGAGGAGTTATAAGGAGCAGTTATATGGTACAATAGGAGGAGTTATAGGGAGCAGTTATATGGTGCAATAGGAGGAGTTATAGGGAGCAGTTATATGGTGTAATAGGAGGAGTTATAGGGTGCAGTTATATGGTGCAATAGGAGGAGTTATAAGGAGAGGTTATTTGGTGCAATAGGAGGAGTTATAGGGAGCAGTTATATGGTGCAATAGGAGGAGTTATAGGGAGCAATTATATGGTGCAATAGGAGGAGTTATAGGGAGCAGTTATATGGGGCAATAGGAGGAGTTATAGGGAGCAGTTATATGGTACAATAGGAGGAGTTATAGGGAGCAGTTATATGGTGCAATAGGTGGAGTTATAGGGATCAGTTATATGGTGTAATAGGATGAGTTATAGGGAGCAGTTATATGGTGCAATAGGAGGAGTTATAAGGAGAGTTTATATAGTGCAATAGGAGGAGTTATAAGGAGAGGTTATATGGTGCAATAGGAGGAGTTATAGGGAGCAGTTATATGGTACAATAGGAGGAGTTATAGGGAGCAGTTATATGGTGCAATAGTAGGAGTTATAAGGAGAGGTTATATGGTGCAATAGGAGGAGTTATAGGGAGCAGTTATATGTTACAATAGGAGGAGTTATATGGAGCAGTTATATGGTGCAATAGGAGGAGTTATAGGGAGTAGTTATATGGTGTAATAGGAGGAGTTATAGGGAGCAGTTATATGGTGCAATAGGAGGAGTTATAAGGAGAGGTTATATGGTGCAATAGGAGGAGTTATAGGGAGCAGTTATATGGTGCAATAGGAGGAGTTATAAGGAGAGGTTATATGGTGCAATAGGAGGAGTTATAGGGAGCAGTTATTTGGTGCAATAGGAGGAGTTATAGGGAGCAGTTATATGGTGCAATAGGAGGAGTTATAGGGAGCAGTTATTTGGTGCAATAGGAGGAGTTATATGGAGCAGTTATATGGTGCAATAGGAGGAGATATAGGGAGCAGTTATATGGTACAATAGGAGGAGTTATAGGGAGCAGTTATATGGTGCAATAGGAGGAGTTATAGGGAGCAGTTATATGGTGCAATAGGAGGAGTTATAGGGAGCAGTTATATGGTGCAATAGGAGGAGTTATAGAGAGCAGTTATATGGTGCAATAGGAGGAGTTATATGGTGCAATAGGAGGAGTTATAGGGAGCAGTTATATGGTGCAATATGAGGAGTTAGAGGGAGCGGTTATATGGTGCAATAGGAGGAGTTATAGGGAGCAGTTATATGGTGCAATAGGAGGAGTTATAGGGAGCAGTTATATGGTGCAATAGGAGTAGTTATAGGGAGCAGTTATATCATTATATAATAATTTCCTTACCTATAATAATCATTCCCAAGACAAGGCCTGCCCATACCGACAGAATAATGTTTAAAATAGCTGAAATTAAAAGATAAGCTAATGTAAATGTTAAAACCAATAGAAAGTACCTTTATACAAAGTAATATTTTTACTTGGTCAAAATGCTATAATCCAGCAGAGTAATACAGTATTTTCTATATGTGAGTAAACTGCAAGCATTCAGTTATAATTCTAATTTGACAGGAACTGCAGGATTACAATAGCATTGCTTGCTATGTGCATTAAAAGTCTATTAGGTCTTTCTTATTTAGAAGTGATTATTAAATGTTATCATATTTTGGGCTAGATTACGAGTGGAGCGCTAACATTTATGCACGAGCGGTAAGGGGTAAATTGCGGGTGTTTCCGCTCATATTACGGGCACGATTACAAATACAGCGCAGGCTTCAGAGCAAGCACTGCAACCCGTGCCACCCGTAATTTCACCTCGCACATCGGGCTATTACATATACGGCGCCGGCAGTTCATAAAGTGCCGTAAATCGGATAAACTAGCGATTTCCAGAAATGAGCGTAAATACAAATTTCTGGAGTCGCCAGTGACTTACGGCACTGTAGAAACTGCCGGTGCCTAAGAAAAGTAAAGAAAATAACAAATCTCCCGTAAAAGTCTAACACGCCTCCCAAAAATAAGCCCGACATGGAAAAACCCCTATATCCGCAATCCCCCCCTCTCACTACTATTAATAAATGTATTAACCCTTAGACCGACAACCCCCCTAGGCTGACCATATTGCCGCTTTAAAAAGGGACACATATGAAATATACATATGTCAGGGTTCTTAAAATAGAACATCATTCAAAACATTTCTTTAAACAGCCCTGACATATGTAGTTTTCATATGTGTCCCTTTTTAAAGCGGCAATATGGTCAGCCTACCCACAACGCAATGCAATAAGCCTAATTAAACTATTAACCCCTATATCCGCCATCAAACCCACACCGCAAGTAATAACTAAATTATTAACCCCTAAATCCGCCAACCCCAACATCGCAAACTGCCTATTAAAACTATTAACCCCTAATCCGTCATTAACCCATAACGCAATAAACACATTAAAACTTTTAACCCCTAATCCACCATTAACCCACAACGCAATAAACTCATTACAACTATTAACCCCTAATCCGCCATTAACCCACAACCCAATAAACCCATTACAACTATTAACCCCTAAACCGCCATAGCCCACAACGCAATAAACCTATTAGAGTATTAACCCCTAAACCGCCATAGCCCACAACGCAATAAACCTATTAGAGTATTAACCCCTAATCCGCCATTAACCCACAACGCAATAAACTCATTACAACTATTAACCCCTAATCCGCCATTAACCCACAACGCAATAAACCCATTACAACTATTAACCCCTAAACCGCCATAGCCCACAAAGCAGTAAACCTATTAGAGTATTAACCCCTAATCCGCCATTAACCCACAACGCAATAAACTCATTACAACTATTATACCCTAATCCGCCATTAACCCACAACGCAATAAACTCATTACAACTATTAAACCCTAATCCGCCATTAACCCACAACGTAATAAACCCATTACAACTATTAACCCCTAAACCGCCAAAGTCCACAACGCAATAAACCTAACCACTAACCTAACCCCCCTAACCTAACCTCCCTAACCTAACACCCCCTAAATTAACCCAAATTACCTAATTTACAAAATAATAAAGTTACTATTAAATTAAAAAAATCTAACACTACTTTAAAAATACAAATAAAGTAAGTATAAATTAAAGGGACAGTCTAATCAAAAGCTACAATTACAGAAAATAAAAAAAATCTAAGATTAGAGAAAATAAAAAAGTCTAAGATTACAGAAAATAAAAAAGAAAATTACCAAATTTTACAAAAATTATACCTAATCCCTATGAAAATAAAAAAGCCCCCCGAAAATAAAAACACGCCCTACTCTAAAAAACTACCAGTAGCCCTTAAAAGGGCTTTTTGCAGGGCATTACCCCAAGATAATCAGCTCTTTTACAAGAAAATACACCCCACACCTAACAGTAAAACCCCCCACCCACCAAACCCCCCCAAATAAAATAACCTAACACTAAAAACCCTAAACTACCCATTGCCCTGAAAAGGGCATTTGTTGGGCATTGCCCTTAAAAGGGCATTCAGCTCTTTTACTGCCCTCCCTATCTACATAAAATTAAAAAAAATAAAAACTTAAAAAACCCTAAATCTAAGCCCCAGGTTGCTACTCACCGTTCCTGAAGTCCGGCGGAGAAGGTCCTGTTCCAGGCGGGGACCATTTCTTTCTTCTTCCTGGAACATCCTTCGCGGACCGGAGCTGAAGACTGAAGACCGCATAGCTGAAGACCGGAGACCCTGGAACTGAAGACCGGTGACCCTGGAACTGAAGACCGGTGACCATGGAGCCATGGAGCGTGGAGGATCCTCTTTGTACGATCTTCGCCGCACACTGAATTGAGAATTCAAGGTACGCGATTAAAAATGGCGTCCCTTGAATTCCTATTGGCTGATTTGATTCTTCAAATTCAAATCAGCCAATAGGATGAAAGCTACTCAAATTCTATTGGCTGTTCAAATCAGCCAATAGGATGAGAGCTACTTGTTACGGTTACCCTTAGTCTCGCTGAGAGATGGACCGCTTAGTAGCCTGGATCCCTATTGCTAAAGAGGGGAGAAGCTGCTTTCCATAGTATTCTATATGAGTCTCGCAAATATAGAATAATCTCCCTTAGCTGCAGTACAGCTAGGATACCCTTCTGCCCACAAAAACGAGTCAACGCTGCGATTGAGGGTCAAACAAGAACTCAGGACTGGGATGCCCAGCCTGCTTTTTATTAAGGTTACATGCACACAGGGCACTCCCAGGGGAGAGGGGGGGAAGCACAAAATCCCCCATCACACATTTAGATAGAGAGCACTGTCCTTTGACAGGCCACAATAGGATTACAGTACTTAAGATAACAAGTTTACAAGTTCATCTTATCAATTAGCAGTCTGGCTCCAGAGGTGATTAGACAATAGTTTCTAAAAGCTGAAAAAAAAAGAGTTAACTCTTTATGAAATTATACTTGTTACGGTTTTCTTGGAGCCCTTCTTAGGCGCTGGCTTGCTGGTTCAGGCATTGCTGCTGGGAAATAAGCTCTTCGCAACAAAATAACTAATGCTTCTGTAACAGTGCTCCCTTTCTGTGGAACACTCTGGCAGACACGGTCTGACCCCTTTTCGGGGCAGACTAAGGCTGTCCAGACCGCTGGTTATGCGGGGCTGAGGTCGGTTTGTCTGGACAACCCGTCGGCGTTGCCATTCTGTTTCCCAGGTCTGTAAGTAATGGTGAAATTGAAGGTTTGCAACGATAAGCTCCAACGTAATAGCCTGCCGTTATCTCCAGAGACCCGGTTCAGCCACACCAACGGGTTATGGTCGGTGACCAGAGTGAACTCCTGACCATATAAATAGGGAGTCAATTTCTTTAATGCCCACACCAAAGCCAAACACTCCTTTTCGACCGCTGCATAGCTGACTTCGCGGGGCAGGAGCTTCCGGCTGATGTAGGCAACTGGATGCTCCCCTCCATCTTCGCCTACTTGGCTGAGGACGGCTCCCAGCCCAAACATGGAAGCATCTGTATGGACGATAAAACGTTTGTTAAGGGCTGGGGCCGCCAAGACAGGAGCGTTAATTAGAGCATTTTTGAGAGCCTGGAAAGCCGTTTCACAGTGGGGAGACCACAGGACCTGTCGAGGTAAGTTCTTCTTGGTCAAGTCAGTCAGGGGTTTGGCAAGTGTGCTGTAGTCTGGTACGAACCGTCTATAGTACCCTGCCGTGCCCAGGAAGGCTAGGACCTGAGTCTTAGTGATGGGGGTGGGCCAATTGGCGACAGCTTCTATTTTGGCCGGCTCTGGTCGCTGCTTTCCACACCCCACCCGGTGACCCAGGTACTGTACCTCGGCCATCCCAAAGTGGCATTTTTCTGGCTTCAGAGTCAGGCCAGCAGCCCGGATCTGATCCAGAACCATTCCCACATGAGCTAAGTGGTCCTCCCAGGACTCACTGTGGATCGCTATGTCGTCCAGGTAGGCGCAAGCAAAACTCTGGAAGCCATCCAGGAGCCTATCCACCAAGCGCTGGAATGTAGCTGGGGCATTCTTCATCCCAAACGGCATTACCCTAAACTGATATAAGCCGAATGGAGTGACGAATGCGACTTGGGGATAGCCTCCGGGGCCAGGGGAATCTGCCAGTAACCTTTGCAGAGGTCAATAGTGGTCAGGTAATTTCCCCTGGCTATACGATCGAGTAGCTCGTCTACCCTGGGCATAGGGTAAGCGTCCGTCACGGTCTTTTCATTGAGCCTCCGATAGTCTACGCAGAACCGGGTGGTCCCATCTTTCTTGGGCACCAAGACAACTGGGGAGGCCCAGGGACTATCGGAGGGCTCAATTACCCTGAGCTGGAGCATCTCATCGATCTCCTTCTTCATTCCTGTCCTAACTGCTTCGGGGATTCGGTACGGAGCCTGGCGCAAGGGAGCTTGTCCCGGAGTATCTACCTGGTGGGTGGTTAAAGTAGTGTACCCTGGCTTCGGGGAGAAGGTGAGGTGTTTGGACTGGAGGAGTTGGTTGAGCTGCTCCCTTTCAGTGGGGCTAAGTCGGTCCCCTATCTGAACCTGCGCCACTATACCTGTGGGGAGGCTCTTTTCTAATAGGTCTGGAATGGGTAAACTGTCGGGGTCTTCCTGAGGGGAACAACATACGGCCGTCACGTTCTCTGGTCGCTCAAAATATTCCTTGAGCATGTTTACATGGAATGTCTTTCTAAGATTGTTGTCGTGGCAGCTAGCTATCACATAAGTGGTGTCTCCCCTTTTCTCTACGATCTGGTAGGGACCCTGCCAGGACGCCTGCAATTTGTCTGTCTTAACCGGCTTAAGTACTAACACCTTTTGTCCTATGGTGAAGATTCTCTTTCGGGCCCCCCGATCGTACCATACTTTCTGTCTTCCCTGGGCCAACTGGAGATTAGCCCGCACGGATTTGGCTAATTGCTCCATTCGGTCCCTGAGTTCCAGCACGTATGGCACAATTGGGACACCGTCAGCCTCCATCTCTCCCTCCCAGTGCTCCCGGATCAGGTTTAGGGGTCCCCGTACCTTTCTTCCGTAGAGCAACTCGAAGGGAGAGAACCCTGTCGTTTCCTGGGGCACCTCCCGATAAGCAAATAGGAGGTGCGGCAGGAAGCGTTCCCAGTCTCGGTATTCCTGAGTGAACGTCTTGAGCATTTGCTTGAGGGTCCCATTGAACCTCTCACACAGCCCGTTCGTCTGGGGGTGGTATGGGGAGCTCAGGAGGGACTTAATTTTGCAAACCTGCCAGAGTTGTTGGGTCAATTCAGCCGTAAATTGGGTGCCTCGGTCGGATAGGATTTCTTTTGGAAATCCTACCCGGGAGAACACCTGTACTAGTGCATTCGCTACCGTATCCGCTTGTATGTTGGATAGGGCGACAGCCTCTGGGTACCTGGTAGCGTAGTCCACTACGGTAAGAATGTATCGCTTACCGGAGGGACTAGGGGTAGCCAGTGGTCCCACTAGGTCAATAGTAACCCGGCTGAAGGGTTCCTCTACAATGGGCATATTTACTAGCTGGGCTTTAGGGTGATCGCCTCGCCTTCCTACTCGTTGACACACATCGCAGGTGTTACAGTAAGTTCTAACGTCAGCGTGCACCCCTGGCCAAAAGAACGTGTGAGTAATGCGGTGTAGGGTACGGGTAACGGCTAGGTGGCCTGCTAAGGGGATGTCGTGGCCTATTTTGAGGATTTCTTGACGGTATTTGTGGGGCACTACCAGCTGTCGCAACGCTGTCCCCTTTTCTCTGTCCAGCGGTATAGTTTCCCTTTTTCCCATAAGAATGTTTCGTTATCTGCCCCGCCCCCTCCGGTCTCTGCTCGTTCCCGGTACTTTTGTAAGGTCGGGTCAGTCTTAGACTCTGCCTCGAAAGCATCTGGGGTGTCCCAGGGTATGGGGCCTAACCTGTCAGGCAAGGTCGGGGTAGGTCTTACCTGTGTCTCCCGCACTGGT
This sequence comes from Bombina bombina, assembly GCF_027579735.1. Lineage (NCBI taxonomy): Eukaryota > Metazoa > Chordata > Amphibia > Anura > Bombinatoridae > Bombina > Bombina bombina. The sequence continues at coordinate 26,878,525 of NC_069505.1, forward strand.
GAGAGCTCTCGCTCCGTCCGGGCTTGGGCCCGTGTAGTCACTGGGTCCGCCTCGTTGTTGCATACTGGAGCATAGGCAGAAGTCATGGGGCCCAAATCGTTGCCCAGTAGTACTTCGGCAGGTAAATTATCCATTAGGCCCACGTTCACAGCCCCCTTTCCCGCTCCCCAATCAAGATGCACTTTAGCTGTTGGAATTTTGTACACATCCCCCCCCCGCCACTCTAACGGCCACAGTCTGTCCGGATCGCTTGTGCTCTGGCACCAAATGACTCTGTACCAGCGTGATAGTAGCCCCTGTGTCTCGCAATCCCTCGGTAGATCGCCCCTCGAGCCATACCCTCTGCCGATGGTGCTGGCGGTTATCTGAGGCAGCATATACAGGGTCTGCCTCGTGAAGCGGCCCCACATATCCCTCCATAGGGGCCTCTTGGTTAACACAGAGGGCCCGGGCCGGACGATAGGACCCAGAGGGGTAATTGTAATTCCTGGGTGTCTGGTGCGTATTAAGGGGGCAGCTAGCCATGAAATGCCCTGGTTGCTTGCATCGGTGGCAAGTCGGTCTGGGACGCTCAGAGCTGTTATTGGGTGGTCCTGAGTGTCGGACGGGCCCTGTGGGCACCGGGGCTCGGAATTCAGCACGAGGGGGTGCACGGTAAACCTCTCTGGGTTCGACCCGTGCTGGAGCTCGGTAGTTCATGGGTTCGTGAAGACGGGAGTCATAATGTTCATCGGCCAATTTGGCTGCTTCTTCTAAGGTAGAAGGCCGCCTGTCTCGCAGCCATTCCTTCCCTTGCTGTTCCATGCCATTATAAAAATGTTCTAAGAGAAACAATTGTAAAATTTCCTCCCCAGTCACCGCTTTACTTCCGCTCAGCCAGTGATTTGCCGCTCTCCGCATTCGGTGCGCCCATTCCATATGGGTATCGTTAGGCTTCTTTTCCGTGCCCCGAAACTGTCGGCGATACGTGTCCGGAGTTACAGCGTACCGTCGCAACAGTGTCTCCTTAACTAGCTCATACTGTGTCACTTCCTCAGCACCCAGAGTACGAAAGGCTTCCAGGGCTCGCCCGGATAGTTTCCCAGACAATATCGTGGGCCACTCTCTGTTGGGAATCTGGTGCAGGGCACATTGCCTTTCGAAGTCCGCCAAATATTCATCAATCCCTGTCTCGCTCTCTAGGAAGGGTCGAAATGCCGCATAGGGTATCTTGGGCCTCCCAGCATTTTCGACAGGGATGATTACCTGCGGGGCTTCAGCATTGCGGTGTGCGTTCGCTAGGTTGAGTTCGTGGGCTCGAGTCTCTCGTATATCCTCGTCCGCCTCCGCCATCAACTGCTGTACCAATTCCATGGAGGGGTTCGGCCCGTATAATGAGAGCCTTTCCCGAACAATCCTGGTTTTTTCGTCACTAATCGTGGTCGGTGTTTCCGCCATTGTGAAGCTCTGATCCAGTTCGGTCAATTCTGCGATCAGCTCTCTCCTCGGCCGGTTGCTGGCGTACCCCCCTCTGCTTTCAAGTAAATCTTTTAGGGTTGTACGCTTCAATTTTTCGTAAGCGCTCTCCATCCGTTCTGTACCTCTCCTAGGAAATCCAGGAAAATCCCGCCGCTGCCGCCAAATGTTACGGTTACCCTTAGTCTCGCTGAGAGATGGACCGCTTAGTAGCCTGGATCCCTATTGCTAAAGAGGGGAGAAGCTGCTTTCCATAGTATTCTATATGAGTCTCGCAAATATAGAATAATCTCCCTTAGCTGCAGTACAGCTAGGATACCCTTCTGCCCACAAAAAACGAGTCAACGCTGCGATTGAGGGTCAAACAAGAACTCAGGACTGGGATGCCCAGCCTGCTTTTTATTAAGGTTACATGCACACAGGGCACTCCCAGGGGGAGAGGGGGGGAAGCACAAAATCCCCCATCACACATTTAGATAGAGAGCACTGTCCTTTGACAGGCCACAATAGGATTACAGTACTTAAGATAACAAGTTTACAAGTTCATCTTATCAATTAGCAGTCTGGCTCCAGAGGTGATTAGACAATAGTTTCTAAAAGCTGAAAAAAAAAGAGTTAACTCTTTATGAAATGATACTTGTTACGGTTTTCTTGGAGCCCTTCTTAGGCGCTGGCTTGCTGGTTCAGGCATTGCTGCTGGGAAATAAGCTCTTCACAACAAAATAACTAATGCTTCTGTAACACTACTGAAATTCTATTGGCTGATTTGAATAGCCAATATGACATAAATATGCTTTTCATCGACTTGAATCCAAAGGGTTCCCATGCACTTATACATATATGTCTATATCTGTGTACATATGTATTTATGTGTTTATATGTGTATACTGTATATGTCTATAAATACATATATACACATATAAATACTATAAATATATATATGTATACACAAATACATATATACACATATTTACTATAAATATGTCACATTCTAATATCCTGCACATAGCAGAATATGTTCTATGTAATTATAAATAGATATTCCCGTATATAGCTGTATATATCTATACCTATATATAATCATGTGTGTGTGTGTATGTATATATATAGGTATAGATATTTTCATGGAATGTATAAGATTTGGCTTTTTTCTGTCATACCAATACAAACAAAATAAATAAACATGAGCATGCCTAATTTGTAATTGCAACAATTTTCTGAGTGAAGTGGTTCATTATCTGACAGAAATGCAGGGGTGCCAGTATTTCTTCTGTTAAGTGTGATCAGTCCACGGGTCATCATTACTTCTGGGATATAACTCCTCCCCAACAGGAAGTGCAAGAGGATTCACCCAGCAGAGCTGCATATAGCTCCTCCCCTCTACGTCACTCCCAGTCATTCTCTTGCACCCAACGACTAGATAGGATGTGTGAGAGGACTATGGTGATTTTATTTAGTTTTATTTCTTCAATCAAAAGTTTGTTATTTTTTAATAGCACCGGAGTGTGTTATTCCTTCTCTGGTAGAATTTGAAGAAGAATCTACCAGAGTTTTTACTATGATTTTAGCCGGAGTAGTTAAGATCATATTGCTGTTTCTCGGCCATCTGAGGAGAGGTAAACTTCAGATCAGGGGACAGCGGGCAGATTAATCTGCAAAGAGGTATGTAGCAGTTTTTATTTTCTGACAATGGAATTGATGAGAAAATCCTGCCATACCGATATAATATCATGTATGTATATTTTACATTTGAGTATTCTGGGGAATGGTACTTCACTGGAATTACACTGTGTATATAAGACTTTAGCCTATTTGCAAGCAACAGGCTTTTTAATAATTTATGTTAAACGTTTTTGCTGGAATGTAAAATCGTTTTCATTTTCTGAGGTACTGGGTGAATAAAATGTTTGGGCACTATTTTTCCACTTGGCAGTTGCTTGATCTAATTCTGACAGTTTACTGATCTCTCTCACTGTTGTGTGTGAGGGGGAGGGACCTTTTTTTTTTGGCGCTTTTGCTACGCATCAAAAATTTCAGTCAGAAGTTCATTGTTTTTTCCTGCATGTTCCGGTTCATCTCTACAGAACTCAGGGGTCTTCAAAGCTTGTTTGAGGGAAGTAATCTTCACAACAGAGCTGTGAGATTGTAGTTGACTATGATAAAAAACGTTTATTCTTTAACTTTTTTATGCCATCAGGGTTAGTTATTCTTTGCTAATGGGAACAAGCCTTTGCTAAAATTGTGTTTTGTTTTACAAAGTTTGATGCTGTAACCTTTTCAGTTTATTGATTTCAACTGTCATATATCTTTCTGTGCTTCTTAGGCACAGTACGTTTTTCATTGTATTTTACTTGAATAATATTTCCAAGTTGCAAGTTTAGTTGCTAGTGTGTTAAACATGTCTGATTCAGAGGATGAGACCTGTACTATTTGTGCTAACGCCAAAGTGGAGCCCAATAGAAATTTATGTACTAACTGTATTGATGCTACTTTAAATAAAAGTCAATCTGTACAAATTGAACAAATTTCACCAAACAACGAGGGGAGAGTTATGCCGACTAACTCGCCTCACGTGACAGTACCTACATCTCCCGCTCGGGAGGTGCGCGATATTGTGGCGCCCAGTACATCTGGGCAGCCATTACAAATAACATTACAAGATATGGCTACTGTTATGACTGAGGTTTTGGCTAAATTACCAGAGCTCAGAGGCAAGCGTGATCACTCTGGGGTGAGAACAGAGTGCGCTGATAATGCTAGGGCCATGTCAGATACTGCGTCACAACTTGCAGAACATGAGGACGGAGAGCTTCATTCTGCGGCTGACGGTTCTGATCCAAACAGATTGGATTCAGATATTTCAAATTTTAAATTTAAGCTGGAAAACCTCCGTGTATTACTAGGGGAGGTGTTAGCGGCTCTGAATGATTGTAACACAGTTGCAATACCAGAGAAAATGTGTAGGTTGGATAAATATTTTGCTGTACCAACAAGTACTGACGTTTTTCCTATACCTAAGAGACTAACTGAAATTATTACTAAGGAGTGGGATAGACCCGGTGTGCCGTTCTCACCCCCTCCGATATTTAGAAAGATGTTTCCAATAGACACCACCACACGGGACTTATGGCAAACGGTCCCTAAGGTGGAGGGAGCAGTTTCTACTTTAGCTAAGCGTACCACTATCCCGGTGGAGGATAGCTGTGCCTTTTCAGATCCAATGGATAAAAAGTTAGAGGGTTACCTTAAGAAAATGTTTGTTCAACAAGGTTTTATATTGCAACCCCTTGCATGCATTGCGCCGGTCACGGCTGCAGCGGCATTCTGGATTGAGTCTCTGGAAGAGAACCTTAGTTCAGCTACTCTGGACGACATTACGGACAGGCTTAGAATCCTTAAGCTAGTTAATTCATTCATTTCGGAAGCCGTAGTACATTTAACTAAACTTACGGCTAAGAATTCCGGATTCGCCATTCAGGCGCGCAGAGCACTGTGGCTAAAATCCTGGTCAGCTGATGTAACTTCTAAGTCCAAATTACTTAATATACCTTTCAAAGGGCAGACCTTATTTGGGCCCGGTTTGAAAGAAATTATCGCTGACATTACAGGAGGTAAGGGCCACGCCCTGCCTCAAGACAGAGCCAAACCTAAGGCTAGACAGTCTAATTTTCGTTCCTTTCGGAATTTCAAAGCAGGAGCAGCATCAACTTCCACTGCTCCAAAACAAGAAGGATCTGTTGCTCGCTATAGACAAAGCTGGAGACCTAACCAGTCTTGGAACAAGGGCAAGCAGGCCAGGAAACCTGCTGCTGCCCCTAAAACAGCATGAATTGAGGGCCCCCGATCCGGGATCGGATCTAGTGGGGGGCAGACTTTCTCTCTTCGCCCAGGCTTGGGCAAGAGATGTCCAGGACCCCTGGGCGCTAGAGATAATATCTCAGGGATACCTTCTGGACTTCAAATACTCTCCTCCAAGAGAGAGATTTCATCTGTCAAGGTTGTCAACAAACCAAACAAAGAAAGAGGCGTTTCTACGCTGCGTACAAGAGCTTTTATTAATGGGAGTAATCCATCCAGTTCCACGATCGGAACAGGGACAAGGGTTTTACTCAAATCTGTTTGTGGTTCCCAAAAAAGAGGGAACTTTCAGACCAATCCTGGATTTAAAGATCCTAAACAAATTCCTAAGAGTTCCATCGTTCAAAATGGAGACTATTCGGACAATTTTACCCATGATCCAAAAGGGTCAGTACATGACCACAGTGGATTTAAAGGATGCTTACCTTCACATACCGATTCACAAAGATCATTACCGGTATCTAAGGTTTGCCTTCCTAGACAGGCATTACCAATTTGTAGCTCTTCCATTCGGATTGGCTACAGCTCCAAGAATCTTCACAAAGGTTCTGGGTGCTCTTCTGGCGGTACTAAGACCGCGGGGAATCTCGGTAGCTCCGTACCTAGACGACATTCTGATACAAGCTTCAAGCTTTCAAACTGCCAAGTCTCATACAGAGTTAGTACTGGCTTTTCTAAGGTCACATGGATGGAAGGTGAACGAAAAGAAAAGTTCACTCGTTCCACTCACAAGAGTTCCCTTCCTGGGGACTCTTATAGATTCTGTAGAAATGAAGATTTACCTGACAGAGGACAGGTTAACAAGACTTCAAAGTGCTTGCCGCACCCTTCATTCCATTCAACACCCGTCAGTGGCTCAATGTATGGAGGTAATCGGCTTAATGGTAGCGGCAATGGACATAGTACCCTTTGCTCGCTTACACCTCAGACCACTGCAACTGTGCATGCTAAGTCAGTGGAATGGGGATTACTCAGACTTGTCCCCTTCTCTGAGTCTGGATCAAGAGACCAGAAATTCTCTTCTATGTTGGCTTTCTCGGCCACATCTGTCCAGGGGGATGCCATTCAGCAGACCAGACTGGACAATTGTAACAACAGACGCCAGCCTTCTAGGTTGGGGTGCCGTCTGGAATTCTCTGAAAGCTCAGGGACAATGGAGTCAGGAGGAGAGTCTCCTGCCAATAAACATTCTGGAATTGAGAGCAGTTCTCAATGCCCTCCTGGCTTGGCCCCAGTTGACAACTCGGGGGTTCATCAGATTTCAGTCGGACAACATCACGACGGTAGCTTACATCAACCATCAGGGAGGGACAAGAAGCTCCCTAGCAATGATGGAAGTATCAAAGATAATTCGCTGGGCAGAGTCTCACTCTTGCCACCTGTCAGCAATCCACATCCCGGGAGTGGAGAACTGGGAGGCGGATTTCTTAAGTCGTCAGACTTTTCATCCGGGGGAGTGGGAATTTCATCCGGAGGTCTTTGCCCAAATACTTCGACGTTGGGGCAAACCAGAGATAGATCTCATGGCGTCTCGACAGAACGCCAAGCTTCCTCGTTACGGGTCCAGATCCAGGGATCCAGGAGCAGTCCTGATAGATGCCCTGACAGCACTTTGGGACTTCAGGATGGCTTACGTGTTTCCACCCTTCCCGATGCTTCCTCGATTGATTGCCAGAATCAAACAGTTATTGGCACCTTAATACAGGCTAGGAAGCCTGTTACCAGAAGGATTTACCATAAGTTATGGCGTAAATACCTATATTGGTGTGAATCCAAAGGTTACTCTTGGAGTAAGGTTAGGATTCCTAGGATATTGTCTTTTCTACAAGAAGGTTTAGAAAAGGGTTTATCTGCTAGTTCTTTAAAGGGACAGATCTCAGCTCTGTCCATTCTGTTACACAAACGTCTGTCAGAAGTTCCAGACGTTCAGGCTTTTTGTCAGGCTTTAGCCAGGATTAAGCCTGTGTTTAAAACTGTTGCTCCGCCATGGAGTTTAAACCTTGTTCTTAACGTTTTACAGGGTGTTCCGTTTGAACCCCTTCATTCCATTGATATAAAGTTGTTATCTTGGAAAGTTTTATTTTTAATGGCTATTTCCTCGGCTCGAAGAGTCTCTGAATTATCAGCCTTACATTGTGATTCTCCTTATTTGATTTTTCATTCGGATAAGGTAGTTCTGCGTACTAAACCTGGGTTCTTACCTAAGGTATTCACTAACAGGAATATCAATCAAGAGATTGTTGTTCCTTCTTTGTGTCCAAATCCTTCTTTGAAGAAGGAACGTCTACTGCACAATCTGGACGTAGTTCGTGCCCTAAAATTTTACTTACAGGCAACTAAGGAATTTCGACAAACGTCTTCTCTGTTTGTCGTTTACTCTGGTCAGAGGAGAGGTCAAAAGGCTTCTGCTACCTCTCTTTCCTTTTGGCTTTGTAGCATAATACGCTTAGCTTATGAGACTGCTGGACAGCAGCCTCCTGAAAGAATTACAGCTCATTCTACTAGAGCTGTGTTTTCAATTGGGCCTTCAAGAATGAGGCCTCTGTTGAACAGATTTGCAAGGCTGCAACTTGGTCTTCGCTTCATACTTTTTCCAAATTTTACAAATTTGACACTTTTGCTTCCTCTGAGGCTATTTTTGGGAGAAAGGTTCTTCAGGCAGTGGTTCCTTCTGTATAAAGAGCCTGCCTATCCCTCCCGTCATCCGTGTACTTTTGCTTTGGTATTGGTATCCCAGAAGTAATGATGACCCGTGGACTGATCACACTTAACAGAAGAAAACATAATTTATGCTTACCTGATAAATTCCTTTCTTCTGTAGTGTGATCAGTCCACGGCCCGCCCTGTTTTTTAAGGCAGGTAAATATTTTTTAAATTATACTCCAGTCACCACTACACCCTTGGCTTCTCCTTTCTCGTTGGTCCTTGGTCGAATGACTGGGAGTGACGTAGAGGGGAGGAGCTATATGCAGCTCTGCTGGGTGAATCCTCTTGCACTTCCTGTTGGGGAGGAGTTATATCCCAGAAGTAATGATGACCCGTGGACTGATCACACTACAGAAGAAAGGAATTTATCAGGTAAGCATAAATTATGTTTTTTGGCGATGACTGTATATGGGTGTGTAGAGTTTGTAGCTGTAGATATATTCACACCATGATCTCTATCCCTAAACTGTCACTGACAGAGCTTTGCCTGCTCAGCCTAGTTCCCAGTTTACTACGAACTTTAGCTGGTGGTTGCCATCAGTACTTCCCATAACATGAAAATATTCATTATTTATATGTCCCTGTCTTCCTTTTAGAGTTATTTCATATTGTGTATAATCATATTGTTACTTAAAAATATACTCACAATTTTTACTGGACTCATCCATTGCTGGTTTTCCTCACAAAAAAGGAAACAAAAGAAAAAATGGTAAAATTCAATCAACAGAGTTTTAAAGGCATATGTAAATAGGCTGCTCATAACCTATACAATCCTGCAATGGGTTGCTTGCCTACTCTTCAAATAGTAAACATTTATTGTGTGTGCAGACCTTTTGTAATACAGCACTTAATTGCTGATATATACTGTGCATATATAATCATTTATTGTGTGTGCAGACCTTATGTAATGTAGCACATAATTACTAATATATTCTGTGCATATATAAATATTTATTGTGTGTGCAGACCTTTGTAATGCAGCACTTAATTACTGATATATACTGTGCATATATAAACATTGATTGTGTGTGCAGACCTTTTGTAATGCAGCACAATACTGTGCATATATAAACATTTATTGTGTGTGCAGACCTTTTGTAATGCAGCACTTAATTACTGATATATATACTGTGCATATATAAACATGTATTGTGTGTGCAGACCTTATGTAATGCAGCACGTAATTACTGATATATACTGTGCATATATAAACATTTATTGTGTGTGCAGATCTTTTGTAATGCAGCACTTAATTACTGATATATACTGTACATTTATAAAAACTTATTGTGTGTACAGACCTTTTGTAATGCAGCACTTAATTACTGATATATATACTGTGCATATATAAACATTTATTGTGTGTGCAGACCTTTTGTAATGTAGCACTTAATTACTGATATATACTGTGCATATATAAACATTTATTGTGTGTGCAGACCTTTTGTAATGTAGCACTTAATTACTGATATATACTGTGCATATATAAACATTTATTGTGTGTGCAGACCTTTGTAATGTAGCACTTAATTACTGATATATACTGTGCATATATAAACATTTATTGTGTGTGCAGACCTTTTGTAATGCAGCACTTAATTACTGATATATACTGTGCATATATAAACATTTATTGTGTGTGCAGACCTTTTGTAATGCAGCACTTAATTACTGATATATATTGTGCATATATAAACATTTATTGTGTGTGCAGAGCTTTTGTAATGCAGCACTTAATTACTGATATATACTGTGCATATATAAACATTTATTGTGTGTGCAGACCTTTTGTAATACAGCACTTAATTGTTGATATATACTGTGCATATATAATCATTTATTGTGTGTGCAGACCTTTTGTAATGCAGCACTTAATTACTGATATATACTGTGCATATATAAACATGTATTGTGTGTGCAGACCTTATGTAATGCAGCACTTAATTACTGATATATACTGTGCATATATAAACATTTATTGTGTGTGCAGACCTTATGTAATGCAGCACTTAATTACTGATATATACTGTGCATATATAAACATTTATTGTGTGTGCAGACCTTTTGTAATGCAGCACGCAATTGCTGATATAAAGGGGCTGATTTAACAAATGTCTGTCCAACATGATCCGCTTAGCGAATCATGTCCAACAGACATCGATGAATGCCGACAGCATATGCTGTCGGCATTTAACACTGCACAAGCAGTTCTGATTGGCCACTAGCAGAGGCTGTTAATCAACCAGATCGTATAAGATCGGCCGGATTTATGTCCGCAGCCTCAGAGGTGGCGGGCCAGATAAGGAGCAGTGGTCTTAAGACCGCTGCTTCTTAACTCCTGTTTCCGGCGAGCCTTAAGGCTCACACGTAAACAGGGGCATCAGGGTCCATTGATAAATCGGCCCCATACTCTGTATATATAAACATTTATTGAGTGTGCAGACCTTTTGTAATGCAGCACTTAATTACTGATATATACTGTGCATATATAAACATTTATTGTGTGTGCAGACCTTTTGTAATGCAGCACTTAATTACTGATATATACTGTGCATATATAAACATTTATTGTGTGTGCAGACCTTATGTAATGCAGCACTTTATTACTGATATATACTGTACATATATAAACATTTATTGTGTGTGCAGCCCTTTTGTAATGAAACACTTAATTACTGATATATACTGTACATAAATAAACATTTATTGTGTGTGCAGATCTTATATAATGCAGCACGTAATTACTGATATATACTGTGCATATATAAACATTTATTGTGTGTGCAGATCTTTTGTAATGCAGCACTTAATTACTGATATATACTGTACATTTATAAAAATTTATTGTGTGTACAGACCTTTTGTAATGCAGCACTTAATTACTGATATATATACTGTGCATATATAAACATTTATTGTGTGTGCAGACCTTTTGTAATGCAGCACTTAATTACTGATATATACTGTGCATATATAAACATTTATTGTGTGTGCAGACCTTATGTAATGCAGCACTTTATTACTGATATATACTGTACATATATAAACATTTATTGTGTGTGCAGACCTTATGTAATGCAGCACTTTATTACTGATATATACTGTGCATATATAAACATTTATTGTGTGTGCAGACCTTATGTAATGAAGCACTTAATTACTGATATATACTGTACATAAATAAACATTTATTGTGTGTGCAGATCTTATATAATGCAGCACTTAATTACTGATATATACTGTGCATATATAAATAGCTATTGTGTGAGCAGACCTTATATAATGTAGCACTTAATTACTGATATATACTGTGCATATATAAACATTTATTGTGTGTGCAGACCTTTTGTAATGTAGCATTTATTTACTGATATATACTGTGCATATATAAACATTTATTGTGTGTGTAGACCTTTTGTAATGTAGCATTTAATTACTTATATATACTGTGCATATATAAACATTTATTGTGTGTGCAGACCTTATGTAATGCAGCACTTAATTACTGATATATACTGTGCATATATAAACATTTATTGTGTGTGCAGACCTTATGTAATGCAGCATTTAATTACTGATATATACTGTACATATATAAACATTTATTGTGTGTGCAGACCTTTTGTAATGCAGCACTTAATTGCTGATATATACTGTGCATATATAAACATTTATTGTGTGAGCAGACCTTTTGTAATGTAGCATTTAATTACTGATATATACTGTGCATATATAAACATTTATTGTGTGTGCAGACCTTTTGTAATGTAGCATTTAATTACTTATATATACTGTGCATATATAAACATTTATTGTGTGTGCAGACCTTATGTAATGCAGCACTTAATTACTGATATATACTGTGCATATATAAACATTTATTGTGTGTGCAGACCTTTTGTAATGCAGCACTTAATTGCTTATATAATGTGTGTATATAAACATTTATTGTGTGTGCAGACCTTATGTAATGCAGCACTTAATTACTGATATATACTGTGCATATATAAACATTTATTGTGTGTGCAGACCTTTTGTAATGCAGCACTTAATTGCTGATATAATGTGCGTATATATTCATTTAGGGCTAGAATACAAGTGGAGCGCTAAATATCGCTTGCATGCAAGCGATATTAGTGCTGTACTTTGTAATACCAGAGCACAATAATGTGTGCTGGTACTACAAATAAATCACAATGCGAACACAAGATTGCGTTCGCATTGCTAGGAAGCATTGCACACATGAGAGAGCGCTTCCATAGGCTCATATGGGAGCCTTATTCTGATGTCGTCACAGAGGGCATCAGAACCTCTCACAGCGAAGGGAGTAAGTAATGCAGCTATGGGCAGCATTTTTAAATATATATGTATGTGTTTCTATATGTATATAGATATATATTTATGTGTTACTATGTGTATATAGATATGTATTTATGTGTTAATATGCTTATATACATATATATTTATGTGTTACTATGTATATATACATATATATTTATTTGTTAGTATGTGTATAAACATATATATTTATGTGTTACTATGTGTATATACATATATATTTATGTGTTAGAATGTGTATATACATATATATTTATGTGTTAGTATGTGTATATACATATATATTTATGTGTTACTATGTGTATACATATATATTTATGTGTTACTATGTGTATATACATATATTTTTAAGTGTTACTATGTGTATATACATATATATTTATGTTATTATGTGTATATACATATATATTTATGTGTTATTATGTGTATATACATATATATTTATGTGTTATTATGTGTATATACATATATATTTATGTGTTACTATGTGTATATACATATATATTTATTTGTTACTATGTGTATATACATATATATTTATGTGTTACTATGTATATATACATATATATTTATTTGTTACTATGTGTATATACATATATATTTATGTGTTACTGTGTATATATACATATATATTTATTTGTTACTATGTGTATATACACATATATTTATTTGTTACTATGTGTATATACATATATATTTATTTGTTACTATGTGTATATACATATATATTTATTTGTTACTATGTGTATATACATATATATTTATGTGTTACTATGTGTATATACATATATATTTATGTGTTACTATGTGTATATACATATATATTTATGTGTTACTATGTGTATATACATATGTATTTATGTGTTACTATGTGTACATACATATATATTTATGTGTTACTATGTGTATATACATATATATTTATGTGTTACTATGTGTATATACATATATATTTATGTGTTACTATGTATATATACATATATATTTATGTGTTACTATGTGTATATACATATGTATTTATGTGTTACTATGTGTACATACATATATATTTATGTGTTACTATGTGTATATACATATATATTTATGTGTTACTATGTGTATATACATATATATTTATGTGTTACTGTGTATATATACATATATATTTATTTGTTACTATGTGTATATACATATATATTTATTTGTTACTATGTGTATATACATATATATTTATGTGTTACTGTGTATATATACATATATATTTATTTGTTACTATGTGTATATACATATATATTTATTTGTTACTATGTGTATATACATATATATTTATGTGTTACTATGTATATATACATATATATTTATTTGTTACTATGTGTATATACATATATATTTATGTGTTACTATGTGTATATACATATATATTTATTTGTTACTATGTGTATATACATATATATTTATTTGTTACTATGTGTATATACATATATATTTATTTGTTACTATGTGTATATACATATATATTTATGTGTTATTATGTGTATATACATATATATTTATGTGTTACTATGTGTATATACATATATATTTATTTGTTACTATGTGTATATAGATATATATTTATGTGTTACTATGTGTATATACATATATATTTATTTGTTACTATGTGTATATAGATATATATTTATGTGTTACTATGTGTATATAGATATATATTTATGTGTTAATATGCGTATATCCATATATATTTATGTGTTACTATGTATATATACATATATATTTATTTGTTACTATGTGTATATAAATATATATTTATTTGTTACTATGTGTATATACATATATATTTATGTGTTAGTATGTGTATATACATATATATTTATGTGTTAGTATGTGTATATACATATATATTTATGTGTTATTATGTGTATATACATATATATTTATGTGTTGTTATGTGTATATAGATATATATTCATGTGTTACTATGTGGATATACATATATATTTATGTGTTAATATGCTTATATACATATATATTTATGTGTTACTATGTATATATACATATATATTTATTTGTTAGTATGTGTATAAACATATATATTTATGTGTTACTATGTGTATATACATATATATTTATGTGTTAGAATGTGTATATACATATATATTTATGTGTTAGTATGTGTATATACATATATATTTATGTGTTACTATGTGTATACATATATATTTATGTGTTACTATGTGTATATACATATATTTTTAAGTGTTACTATGTGTATATACATATATATTTATGTTATTATGTGTATATACATATATATTTATGTGTTATTATGTGTATATACATATATATTTATGTGTTATTATGTGTATATACATATATATTTATGTGTTACTATGTGTATATACATATATATTTATTTGTTACTATGTGTATATACATATATATTTATGTGTTACTATGTATATATACATATATATTTATTTGTTACTATGTGTATATACATATATATTTATGTGTTACTGTGTATATATACATATATATTTATTTGTTACTATGTGTATATACACATATATTTATTTGTTACTATGTGTATATACATATATATTTATTTGTTACTATGTGTATATACATATATATTTATTTGTTACTATGTGTATATACATATATATTTATGTGTTACTATGTGTATATACATATATATTTATGTGTTACTATGTGTATATACATATATATTTATGTGTTACTATGTGTATATACATATGTATTTATGTGTTACTATGTGTACATACATATATATTTATGTGTTACTATGTGTATATACATATATATTTATGTGTTACTATGTGTATATACATATATATTTATGTGTTACTATGTATATATACATATATATTTATGTGTTACTATGTGTATATACATATGTATTTATGTGTTACTATGTGTACATACATATATATTTATGTGTTACTATGTGTATATACATATATATTTATGTGTTACTATGTGTATATACATATATATTTATGTGTTACTATGTGTATATACATATATATTTATGTGTTACTGTGTATATATACATATATATTTATTTGTTACTATGTGTATATACATATATATTTATTTGTTACTATGTGTATATACATATATATTTATGTGTTACTGTGTATATATACATATATATTTATTTGTTACTATGTGTATATACATATATATTTATTTGTTACTATGTGTATATACATATATATTTATGTGTTACTATGTATATATACATATATATTTATTTGTTACTATGTGTATATACATATATATTTATGTGTTACTATGTGTATATACATATATATTTATTTGTTACTATGTGTATATACATATATATTTATGTGTTACTATGTGTATATACATATATATTTATTTGTTACTATGTGTATATACATATATATTTATGTGTTATTATGTGTATATACATATATATTTATGTGTTACTATGTGTATATACATATATATTTATTTGTTACTATGTGTATATAGATATATATTTATGTGTTACTATGTGTATATACATATATATTTATTTGTTACTATGTGTATATAGATATATATTTATGTGTTACTATGTGTATATAGATATATATTTATGTGTTAATATGCGTATATCCATATATATTTATGTGTTACTATGTATATATACATATATATTTATTTGTTACTATGTGTATATAAATATATATTTATTTGTTACTATGTGTATATACATATATATTTATGTGTCAGTATGTGTATATAGATATATATTTATGTGTTACTATGTGTATATAGATATATATTTATGTGTTAATATGCTTATATACATATATATTTATGTGTTACTATGTGTATATACATATGTATTTATGTGTTACTATGTGTACATACATATATATTTATGTGTTACTATGTGTACATACATATATATTTATGTGTTACTATGTGTACATACATATATATTTATGTGTTACTATGTGTATATACATATATATTTATGTGTTACTATGTGTATATACATATGTATTTATGTGTTACTATGTGTATATACATATGTATTTATGTGTTACTATGTGTACATACATATATATTTATGTGTTACTATGTGTACATACATATATATTTATGTGTTACTATGTGTATATACATATATATTTATGTGTTAGTATGTGTATATACATATATATTTATGTGTTACTATGTGTATATACATATATATTTATGTGTTATTATGTGTATATACATATATATTTATGTTATTATGTGTATATACATATATATTTATGTGTTACTATGTGTATATACATATATATTTATGTGTTACTATGTATATATACATATATATTTATTTGTTACTATGTGTATATACATATATATTTATGTGTTGTTATGTATATATACATATATATTTATTTGTTACTATGTGTATATACATATATATTTATGTGTTACTATGTATATATACATATATATTTATTTGTTACTATGTGTATATACATATATATTTATTTGTTACTATGTCTATATAAATATATATTTATTTGTTACTATGTGTATATACATATATATTTATGTGTTGTTATGTGTATATAGATATATATTTATGTGTTACTATGTGGATATACATATATATTTATGTGTTAATATGTTATATATACATATGTATTTATGTGTTACTATGTATATATACATATATATTTATTTGTTACTATGTGTATATACATATATATTTATGTGTCAGTATGTGTATATAGATATATATTTATGTGTTACTATGTGTATATAGATATATATTTATGTGTTAGTATGTGTATATACATATATATTTATGTGTCAGTATGTGAATATAGATATATATTTATGTGTTACTATGTGTATATAGATATATATTTATGTGTTAATATGCTTATATACATATATATTTATGTGTTACTATGTGTATATACATATGTATTTATGTGTTACTATGTGTACATACATATATATTTATGTGTTACTATGTGTACATACATATATATTTATGTGTTACTATGTGTACATACATATATATTTATGTGTTACTATGTGTATATACATATATATTTATGTGTTACTATGTGTATATACATATGTATTTATGTGTTACTATGTGTATATACATATGTATTTATGTGTTACTATGTGTACATACATATATATTTATGTGTTACTATGTGTACATACATATATATTTATGTGTTACTATGTGTATATACATATATATTTATGTGTTAGTATGTGTATATACATATATATTTATGTGTTACTATGTGTATATACATATATATTTATGTGTTATTATGTGTATATACATATATATTTATGTTATTATGTGTATATACATATATATTTATGTGTTACTATGTGTATATACATATATATTTATGTGTTACTATGTATATATACATATATATTTATTTGTTACTATGTGTATATACATATATATTTATGTGTTACTATGTATATATACATATATATTTATTTGTTACTATGTGTATATACATATATATTTATGTGTTACTATGTATATATACATATATATTTATTTGTTACTATGTGTATATACATATATATTTATTTGTTACTATGTCTATATAAATATATATTTATTTGTTACTATGTGTATATACATATATATTTATGTGTTGTTATGTGTATATAGATATATATTTATGTGTTACTATGTGGATATACATATATATTTATGTGTTAATATGTTATATATACATATGTATTTATGTGTTACTATGTATATATACATATATATTTATTTGTTACTATGTGTATATACATATATATTTATGTGTCAGTATGTGTATATAGATATATATTTATGTGTTACTATGTGTATATAGATATATATTTATGTGTTAGTATGTGTATATACATATATATTTATGTGTCAGTATGTGTATATAGATATATATTTATGTGTTACTATGTGTATATAGATATATATTTATGTGTTAATATGCTTATATACATATATATTTATGTGTTACTATTTGTATATACATATGTATTTATGTGTTACTATGTGTACATACATATATATTTATGTGTTACTATGTGTATATACATATATATTTATGTGTTACTATGTGTACATACATATATATTTATGTGTTACTATGTGTACATACATATATATTTATGTGTTACTATGTGTATATACATATATATTTATGTGTTACTATGTGTATATACATATATATTTATGTGTTATTATGTGTATATACATATATATTTATGTTATTATGTGTATATACATATATATTTATGTGTTACTATGTGTATATACATATGTATTTATGTGTTACTATGTGTACATACATATATATTTATGTGTTACTATGTGTATATACATATATATTTATGTGTTAGTATGTGTATATACATATATATTTATGTGTTACTATGTGTATAGCAAAGGCAAGGAAAAGTAGTTGTACTTTGACCATGTGTAGACAGAGATTGCCAAACCAGGCACCGGGACTTAGGTCGATGAACACCCCCCCAAAAAAAACAGTACAAATGAGCCAATATGAGAGGTGTACCTTGTGCACTGAAGGGAGAAATCCTGTATATATACGGAACGATATCCGATGGCAGCGTGTCTGCCGACTTCTCTTGCTTCCGCCTCTATGCAAAACCCGGTCTGCAGCTCAATGAACGTCACCGCGTGACGTCAGGAGGGGGTGTGTATGTAGGCAAACTGTATATTCACCCGGCCCAGCGGTTATGAGGAGTGTTAGCCTGGACTCGAAAGCTGGTCAAATCATCACAGAAGAAGAAGGATGGAGTCCCAGGTTATAATAAAACAAATTCTTTTATTCGATTCTTTTAAAAGTTGAAGTGAGACACAGCTCACACAGACACAACATCAGCCAGAAAGTAAGTGGAGAGATGAGCGTAGCACCAGTGGCTTACATGTTTCGGCGAAATGCCGTAATCATAGCCTAAGGTGCTATACCTGTGCAGTGTTTAAAAAGGAGGTGTGAAGTGATTCAATTGGCTAAAAACACTTTCAAAGAAAAAACAACAAACGCCCATTTCAACACATTTAGCATGAACATAAAAGTTAACCCTATACATGTCAGAATATATTTTAGTGATGATTTGACCAGCTTTCGAGTCCAGGCTAACACTCCTCATAACCGCTGGGCCGGGTGAATATACAGTTTGCCTACATACACACCCCCTCCTGACGTCACGCGGTGACGTTCATTGAGCTGCAGACCGGGTTTTGCATAGAGGCGGAAGCAAGAGAAGTCGGCAGACACGCTGCCATCGGATATCGTTCCGTATATATACAGGATTTCTCCCTTCAGTGCACAAGGTACACCTCTCATATTGGCTCATTTGTACTGTTTTTTTTGGGGGGGTGTTCATCGACCTAAGTCCCGGTGCCTGGTTTGGCAATCTCTGTCTACACATGGTCAAAGTACAACTACTTTTCCTTGCCTTTGCTAAATTATGGGTATTAACTGGTGATACCCAGGTAGTTACTTCAAGCCAATGTGTGATTAATACCAGCGGTTACACTCCTCTATCTACTTGATGGACATTTGTACACTGAGACACTAATTTGAGGAGTTCTCAATTTCTCCCTTGTTCCATATAACATAGAACATGGAAGGCACCACTCAGCCACAGTTTTATTCCCTCATGTCAGCTTCAGCAAGGGTGCATACAGAGACTGAATGTGCTAAGATATTTTCTGATGATCAAGGGACTTTATCCTTATCTACATTGTTTGAATCCCTGGAAAATCTCCTATTTAAGGAAATCAAAGCACAATGGGACATTTGGACATTCCAATCCTATATAAAAGCCAAAATGATTCCAAGGGGTCTGCGCATTTTGAAGTTTCCCACTTTTGAAGTTGATATAAATGATAAAGATTTTGTGAATGCATGGAATAATGTACTAACAGATTGTTCATTACAGCTTATGCAATTATTAATACAAATTAGAACACAACATCTTAATGACATCAAAAGTGAGATAGATACATTACAACTTGAACTTAACAAACGCAGTACAGACCCTGACTTCTCTAGATTTGATGCTATTTTACAAACATCTTTAGCTAAGGGTAAACAAGTGATAATGGAAAACAAACATGTTAAATTTATTAGGGACAAAACTGACTACTCTAAAGATTCGGTTTACCTCTGGAATAAGAAACAACGTAGGGAATATAGACGCAATACACCTAAATCCAATAAACAGAAAAATAAACGCAGAAATCGCAATAGACACCACAAATCTGTAACTTTTACAGACAGCGATACAGATAGATCAGACAAATCGTCTGATGAAAATCTCTCTGCTAGTGAGGAAGAGGTAGATATATTAACACGAACTAATACTATAACCAATCAACAGCCAAGTACTATACTAAAAACAGCTCCTCCACATACTTCTCTTATTAATGGTACCATACAGGGCACAAACCCTATAGACAAGAAACAAGTGGGTGCATCTAACACTAAATATGTTGCGACCAATACAAATACAGGCATTCATTCATATACTCCTTACACACATATGAGTACTAATGATAATGTGTGTGATCAATCAACCTTGGAACAGGTTTTTCCCTTAGGACAGATGCCACAGGGGATAGGGGTTTCACGACACTCCAATCTACAAAACCAAGACAGGTACCCAGTGAGAGGCAATCGCACTCAAACGAAATACAAGTAGATTCAGTTATAAACCTATCGTCCCTTCAGCTTAACAAAGATCAGCTAGAATTGCTTGGCCTAGGATTAGGTTTTGCCCCTACAACAAAGTTTGACCTATTTCAGACAATGATAGATGTTAATCGTCTCATCAGAAATATAACTTTAAAAAAGCATTTTACATCCAACACCTCTGAATGCATTTCTTACAATGACAACACAGTTTTCAATTCACACATTACGGAGTCCTTTACTGAGGCCTGTGATGTTCTTAATTTAGAACACCTATACTCTGAATCTTCTTCAAGTCAGGGCACCATCAACAATGCTGCCACCTTTAAGGATAAGTCTAAATTCTATCCCATCCAGTCCAGAGGACAAATTATTGAGACTTTTCACTCTCGGGTGGAACGAGATCTACAGATTCTCAATGATAATTCTACAGGTTACACCCACAATTTGCCTATCAGACTAAAAAAGGCTATGAGTACACTACAAAATAACACTAATATTGTCATACGCCCGGCTGATAAAGGTGGCAGCATTGTTGTTCTAAATAGATCGGACTATGTGGCAGAAGCCCATCGCCAATTGAATAATCCACAAGAGTACACTCCCCTTACGACAAATCCAACAGCTAGATTCAAAAAGGATCTTCTTGGAATTTTGGATGACGGTGTTGAACATGGGTTTCTTAATGAGCAAACTGCTTCATTCTTATATGTTCAACATCCTAAGATACCCATGTTCCACCTTTTTCCAAAAGTCCACAAATCCCTTATTAATGTCAAGGGTCGCCCCATTGTTAGTGGGGTTGATTCCCTACTAGAAAGACTTTCATCCTGGCTTGATAGTATTCTACAGCCTTTGGTGAACACCTTACCATCCTTTACCAAGGACACAAAACATATTATCAACTTATTGGCTAAACACAAGTGGAATGACAACTTTGTATGGGTGACAATAGATGCAGTCTCCCTGTATTCTTCCATACCCCACACAGAAGGTATCATGGCTATAAAATTCTTTTTAGCCAATTATACAGAGTATACTGAGGACTTTCAAAACTTCATAATTCGTGTATTGGAATTTTTACTCACTCACAATTTCTTTTGTTTTGAGTCCAATTTCTATCTTCAGAAAAGGGGTACAGCTATGGGGGCAAAATTTGCCCCCTCATATGCTAATCTCTACTTAGGCTTTTGGGAGATTTACTACATCTATGGAGACATCAATCCCTACAGGTCCTCTATATATTTTTATAAAAGATATATAGATGACCTGCTATGTATTTGGTCAGGTCCTTCAGAAGATGTGCCCAAATTCATTTCTTGGCTGAATCAGAATGAGTTGAATCTCAGTTTTACCTTCACCTCTGATCCAGTCAATATAGATTATCTTGATCTCACACTTACTGGTAACTGTAATGGCACCATTTCCACCAAGGTCTTTTGTAAACCAATATCAGGCAATACACTTTTACATGCTACATCTTGTCATCCCACAAATACTGCTTTTGCTGTGGCCAAAGGCCAATTTATGCGCATTAAAAGAAATTGTAGTAGGGAGGAAGATTTTGAACATGAAGCTAACCTATTGGAAAACAGACTAAAATTGCGAAAATATCCTAAAAGACAAATAAAACAGGCAAGACAACAAGTTAACCTCATCCCCAGAGAGTCAATGCTACTTGATAAATACAAGAATACAACAAGCAATTTTCAGGGTATTCACTTCGTCACAGAGTACAGTGCCCAATACACCGAGGTCTGCAACATTATCAAAAGACATTTTCCTCTTCTAATTGCAGACGACAAGCTCACAGATGTAGTGAAAAATGGCATTAGATGCTCTTACAAAAAATGTGCCACTTTGGCTTCAATTCTATCACCTACACAACTTAGATCTACAACACAACCTAGTAGCTCTTGGTTGAGACATCAGGGCATGTATAGATGTGGTCATAAAAAGTGCAAGCCATGTGACTATGCTCAAATTACGACAGAATTTAGATCCACTGTAACTGGGACCATCTATCCTATAAAATCCTGTCTAAATTGTACCAGCACCAATGTCATATATCTTGTCTCTTGCATCCTTTGCAATATTCAATATGTTGGTCTCACGTCTAGGGACGTTAACTCTAGAATAAGAGAACATATCTCCTCCCTGACTAGGGGTACGGCTACAACTCCTTTAGTGCAACATTTTGACACCAAACATAACTGCTGCCTTAATTCGTTTAGATGGGCAGCCATTGAAAAAGCCAAAGTCCCTATGAGAGGGGGAGATATAGACAAAGTTCTAGCTAAACGTGAAACCTTTTGGATTTTCCAATTAAAAACCAGACTTCCTCAAGGGCTTAACTCCAAATTTGATTTGATCAACTTTTGGGAGTAGATGTCTATATGTCAATGTATAGGTCAATTCATAATATATATTTTGACAAATCAATCTTCCTCTACTGTCCTATTCACATTCAAGTACATATGTCCGTAGTCCTTAACCCTGACTATTTTCATTTGGGACTAATTGTTAATACATGCATACTCAATGTACTTTCTATTCTTCAATATATTGCTGTCCATTTGACTCTTGTTTATAGTGCCCATATCGCATGTACCATATGTCTCATATAGTGTGATTCATAGCTGCAATTCATCTATATTTAGAATCTGCTGTGGTTCCTTTATATTCTTCTGACATAATCTTTAATCTAATATATTATTTATATACAAAAATATAGCATTACAGTTTGTGTACACTATATATTTTTCTTTTTGTCTTTATTAGACTATATACAGCACCCTAATTTGTATAGGGTGTATGTGATATCGTACACATATACTTTTATATATGTGCTATATGTGTATTCATTAGTCCCCTCTATTTTTCCCTCTCTCTTCTTCTCAGTCTCTTTATTCTCTTTTCTTTCTTTCTCTCCTTTTTAATTTTCCCCCTCCCCACCCCCTTTCTATTCTCTATTCTTCTCTTTCTCTCTTCTTTTCTTTTGCATAGCGACATTGCGTGTTTAAATCATTATATCGATATTTTCGCCTATGTTCACGCATTGTCTATTTGGCAATCATTCATTTATTAACATTATTTAATAACATTAAGTATCTTGCATACTATCTTACATATATTGTGACTATATACTTTTTTCCATGTGAACACTTTAAGTGTCCCATATTGCTGCTTCTCTGTTCCCTCTATCCATTTGCTGATTTTCCAGTTTCTTTCTTCTCTTCTTTTCCGTTTTCTCTTTACTTATACATCATATATGTTTGCTTTCTTTTACCTACCCCCTTGCTCTAAAATATATTCTGACATGTATAGGGTTAACTTTTATGTTCATGCTAAATGTGTTGAAATGGGCGTTTGTTGTTTTTTCTTTGAAAGTGTTTTTAGCCAATTGAATCACTTCACACCTCCTTTTTAAACACTGCACAGGTATAGCACCTTAGGCTATGATTACGGCATTTCGCCGAAACATGTAAGCCACTGGTGCTACGCTCATCTCTCCACTTACTTTCTGGCTGATGTTGTGTCTGTGTGAGCTGTGTCTCACTTCAACTTTTAAAAGAATCGAATAAAAGAATTTGTTTTATTATAACCTGGGACTCCATCCTTCTTCTTCTGTTACTATGTGTATATACATATATATTTATGTGTTATTATGTGTATATACATATATATTTATGTTATTATGTGTATATACATATATATTTATGTGTTACTATGTGTATATACATATATATTTATGTGTTACTATGTATATATACATATATATTTATTTATTACTATGTGTATATACATATATATTTATGTGTTACTATGTATATATACATATATATTTATTTGTTACTATGTGTATATAGATATATATTTATGTGTTACTATGTGTATATAGATATATATTTATGTGTTAATATGCGTATATCCATATATATTTATGTGTTACTATGTATATATACATATATATTTATGTGTTACTATGTGTATATACATATATATTTATGTGTTACTATGTGTATATACATATATATTTATGTGTTAGTATGTGTATATACATATATATTTATGTTATTATGTGTATATACATATATATTTATGTGTTATTATGTGTATATACATATATATTTATGTTATTATGTGTATATACATATATATTTATGTGTTACTATGTGTATATACATATATATATATGTATGTGTTATTATGTGTATATACATATATATTTATGTTATTATGTGTATATACATATATATTTATGTGTTACTATGTGTATATACATATATATTTATGTGTTACTATGTGTATATACATATATATTTATGTGTTATTATGTGTATATACATATATATTTATGTTATTATGTGTATATACATATATATTTATGTGTTACTATGTGTATATACATATATATTTATGTGTTACTATGTGTATATACATATATATTTATGTGTTATTATGTGTATATACATATATATTTATGTGTTAGTATGTGTATATACATATATATTTATGTGTTACTATGTGTAAATACATATATATTTATGTGTTACTATGTATATATACATATATATTTATTTGTTACTATGTGTATATACATATATATTTATTTGTTACTATGTGTATATACATATATA
>NC_069505.1:26906735-26927020 GCF_027579735.1 Bombina bombina
ATGTGTATATACATATATATTTATGTGTTACTATGTGTATATACATATATATTTATGTGTTATTATGTGTATATACATATATATTTATGTGTTATTATGTGTATATACATATATATTTATGTGTTACTATGTGTATATACATATATATTTATGTTATTATGTGTATATACATATATATTTATGTGTTACTATGTGTATATACATATATATTTATGTTATTATGTGTATATACATATATATTTATGTGTTATTATGTGTATATACATATATATTTATGTGTTATTATGTGTATATACATATATATTTATGTGTTACTATGTGTATATACATATATATTTATGTGTTATTATGTGTATATACATATATATTTATGTGTTACTATGTGTATATACATATATATTTATGTGTTACTATGTGTATATACATATATATTTATGTGTTAGTATGTGTATATACATATATATTTATGTGTTACTATGTGTATATACATATATATTTATGTGTTACTATGTGTATATATACATATATATTTATGTGTTACTATGTGTATATACATATATATTTATGTGTTAGTATGTGTATATACATATATATTTATGTGTTACTATGTGTATATA
The DNA here is from genome assembly GCF_027579735.1 of Bombina bombina. Classification (NCBI taxonomy): domain Eukaryota; kingdom Metazoa; phylum Chordata; class Amphibia; order Anura; family Bombinatoridae; genus Bombina; species Bombina bombina. Next base: position 26,907,353 of record NC_069505.1, read on the forward strand.
CATATATATATTTATGTGTTATTATGTGTATATACATATATATTTATGTGTTATTATGTGTATATACATATATATTTATGTGTTACTATGTGTATATACATATATATTTATGTGTTAGTATGTGTATATACATATATATTTATGTGTTAGTATGTGTATATACATATATATTTATGTGTTACTATGTGTATATACATATATATTTATGTGTTAGTATGTGTATATACATATATATTTATGTGTTAGTATGTGTATATACATATATATTTATGTGTTAGTATGTGTATATACATATATATTTATGTTACTATGTGTATATACACATATATTTATTTGTTACTGTGTGTATACAAGTAAAAGGAAATACAATACCACACTCCTTGTAAAAACTTAATGCTTTATTCGAAAAAAAGTTTAAAATTTCATAGCAAAAGCAGTGACAGCTTGCCACAAATGTTTAGGGGAGAGCGCATCACACAGGCTTACGCGTTTCGGCTGATTGCTGTAATCATACCCTGGTGTGTGTCTATCCTACAGGTCCTTAAAAACACCTAAATGTATGCTAATAGGTTAAAATAAATGCACTAACTCCACCTTCTAATAATGGGCACTCAAGGAATGACTGAAACAGAAACTTAACCCTTTCATCTAACCCCATTTTGTCATATGGGCTTAGTGGTATTGTTTAAACAAAAAGGGCTTGTACTCACAGTTGTATTCTTGCAATTCATACTTTATATCTAAGTTAACAGTCATATATGTCAGAAATGTAATAAATACTATATGTAAGTCACTTGTTAAGGATTTTTAATAACTATTGGATTGACTCAATTTCCAAATCCCTATTACAATTTCCCACAAGAAAGGGATTATCCATACCTATGTGTAACCCAGCTGATGTTTCACTTCTTAAATCTTATTCAGAAATTATTTTGGAAAAGATGACTGATCGATTATTTAATATTTAATATCCCAAGACAGTATAATACCTATTTACTATATTGACTATTATTAGAAATTAATTGAGGAAAAAATTCTATTTTGTATATTGTCAGAAAGCAATACATATCCCATTTGTGGTCATTTAAGGGAATTCATTTTTTTTTTAAATTTTTAAATTGTTCACTGTTAATACCCTCTTAAGTACATGCCCAAATGCACTGAAAGTGCCTTACAGCCTTGTCCTCTTAACCTAATAGGATATGAAAGAGGGGGAGGTATCCTACTCCCAATAATTTATTATGTCGTATCTGGAATTGAGACCCTCTTGAATCCTAGTTCTGAGTCTCAGAATCCAGAAATTTCCCTTTTTGCCAGGAGTTTATCTAAATCTCCTCCCCTTTTGGGGACCTTAACTTCCTCAATAGCACACCATTTAAGTGAGCCAATATCACCATTGTGATTTTCAGTAAAGTGACGTACTAGGGGTGTTTGTGATTTACCTCTCGTGAGGGTGGATATGTGTTCACGTATCCGTGTTTTAATATCCCTGGAGGTGAGACCTATGTATTGCACTTTACAAACTTGGCATGTCAGCATGTATATTACACTTCACGTTGTGCAATTCATACAAGTTTTAATCTCAAAAACCTCTCCTGTCACCTGAGATTTAAATATTTTCGTCTTGTCTAGATACTCGCATGGTTTACATTTCTTATGACCACATTGATACATCCCTCTGCTGGTCATCCAAGTACTTTGTGTTTTAGTTTGTGATTTTAGTTCAGTAGGGGATAATAATGACCCCAGAGTGGGACACTTCCTTGAACTACATCTTATGCCTTTCTTGACCACGTTAATCAGTTTTTCATCAGCGGCCAGAATGGGGAAATGTTTACGTATAATATTTACAATCTCTGGGAACTGGGCACTATAGCTAGTGACAAAAGTCACACCCTCAAAGTCTTTTTTACGTTCTTGTCTTTCTCTGAGAAAGTTTTTTCTAGGCATAGGTTCTACCTGCATTCGAGCTTTTCTGATTATTTTACGGGAATAACCTCTCTCTTTTAGTCTTTGTTCTAGGGCAACCGCCTCCTGATGGTAATCCCCATCTTTAGAACAATTCCTTTTAAGGCGAATGAATTCACCTTTGGCTACAGCTGCTGCCGTATGCTTGGGATGGCAGCTCCTACCATGCAGTAGCTTGTTACCACTAATGGGCTTTCTATATACTCTGGTGCTGACCTTATTATCCCTTGTACCCATCAGTACCAAATCAAGATAGTTGATCGAAATGGAACTGTATTCATGAGTAAAACTCATGCCCACATCATTATCATTGAGGCTTTCGACAAAGCTATTGATGTTAGTGGGATCTCCCTTCCAGATAAACAGGAGATCGTCTATGTATCTTCCATACATGACGATTCGATCCTTGTAGATGTTTCTATCTCCAAAGATGTGGAAGAACTCCCACCAACCTAAAAATAGGTTAGCGTAAGAGTGGGCAAACTTGGCCCCCATCGCTGTTCCACATCTCTGGAGATAGAAAACATCTTGAAACTGGAAGAAGTTATGGGTCAATAGATATCTGGTCACCCTTAGTACAAAATCCTGAAATTCCCTAGAGTATTCCGAATAATTCCTGAGAAAGAATTTTATAGCCCGTAGGCCTTCCCCATGAGGGATAGAGGAGTATAAGGACACAGCGTCCACTGTTAACCAATGGTAGTCCTGTTACTGTGTGTATATACATATATATTTATGTGTTACTATGTGTATATACATATATATTTATGTGTTACTATGTGTATATACATATATATTTATGTGTTACTATGTGTATATACAAATACATTTATGTGTTACTATGTGTATATACATATATGTTTATGTGTTAGTATGTGTATATACATATATATTTATGTGTTATTATGTGTATATACATATATATTTATGTGTTACTATGTGTATATACATATATATTTAGTGTTATTATGTGTATATACATATATATTTATGTGTTACTATGTGTATATACATATAAATTTATGTGTTACTATGTGTATATACATATATATTTATGTGTTACTATGTGTATATACATATATATTTATGTGTTATTATGCTGATATACATATATATTTATTTGTTAATATGTGTATATACTAGAGATTGAATCTCGCCGGAGCAATAACCAGTCACTTGTAATGGCTAGTAAATTTCACATTTTGCAGGAGCGCAATAATTTAGCGCCCCACTTGTAAACTAGCCCTTATTGTGTGTGCAGATCTTTTGTAATGCAGCATTTATTTACTGAGGATACAATTTGCTATCCGCTGGGGCTTCCCGTCACGCTCTTTCTTACCAAGTGTGCATTACAGAGAGCATCAGTTTCTATAGGATACAACTTGCTATTCGCTGGGGCTTCCGGTCACATTCACGCTCTTTCCTACCAGATGTGCATTACAGAGAGCATCAGTTTCTATAGGATACAATTTGCTATTCGCTGGGGCTTCCGGTCACATTCACGCTCTTTCCTACCAGATGTGCATTACAGAGAGCATCAGTTTCTATAGGATACAACTTGCTATTGGCTGGGGCTTCTCGTCACATTCATGCTCTTTCCTACCAGATGTGCATTACAGAGAGCATCAGTTTCTATAGGATACAACTTGCTATTCGCTGGGGCTTCCCGTCACATTCATGCTCTTTCCTACCAGATGTGCATTACAGAGAGCATCAGTTTCTATAGGATACAACTTGCTATTGGCTGGGGCTTCCCGTCACATTCACGCTCTTTCCTACCAGATGTGCATTACAGAGAGCATCAGTTTCTATAGGATACAACTTGCTATTCGCTGGGGCTTCCCATCACATTCATGCTCTTTCCTACCAGATGTGCATTACAGAGAGCATCAGTTTCTATAGGATACAACTTGCTATTCGCTGGGGCTTCCCATCACATTCATGCTCTTTCCTACCAGATGTGCATTACAGAGAGCATCAGTTTCTATAGGATACAACTTGCTATTAGCTGGAGCTTCCCGTCACATTCACGCTCTTTCCTACCAGATGTGCATTACAGAGAGCATCAGTTTCTATAGGATACAACTTGCTATTCGCTGGGGCTTCCGGTCACATTCACACCCTTTCTACCAGATGTGCATTACAGAGAGCATCAGTTTCTATAGGATACAACTTGCTATTGGCTGGGGCTTCCCATCACATTCATGCTCTTTCCTACCAGATGTGCATTACAGAGAGCATCAGTTTCTATAGGATACAATTTGCTATTCGCTGGGGCTTCCCGTCACATTCACGCTCTTTCCTACCAGATGTGCATTACAGAGAGCATCAGTTTCTATAGGATACAACTTGCTATTCGCTGGGGCTTCCGGTCACGCTCTTTCCTACCAGATGTGCATTACAGAGAGCATCAGTTTCTATAGGATACAACTTGCTATTCGCTGGGCTTCCGGTCACATTCACGCTCTTTCCTACCAGATGTGCATTACAGAGAGCATCAGTTTCTATAGGATACAACTTGCTATTCGCTGGGCTTCCGGTCACATTCATGCTCTTTCCTACCAGATGTGCATTACAGAGAGCATCAGTTTCTATAGGATACAACTTGCTATTCGCTGGGGCTTCCCGTCACGCTCTTTCCTACCAGATGTGCATTACAGAGAGCATCAGTTTCTATAGGATACAACTTGCTATTCGCTGGGGCTTCCGTACACATTCACACCCTTTCTACCAGATGTGCATTACAGAGAGCATCAGTTTCTATAGGATACAACTTGCTATTCGCTGGGGCTTCCGGTCACATTCACGCTCTTTCCTACCAAATGTGCATTACAGAGAGCATCAGTTTCTATAGGATACAACTTGCTATTCGCTGGGCTTCCGGTCACATTCACACCCTTTCTACCAGATGTGCATTACAGAGAGCATCAGTTTCTATAGGATACAACTTGCTATTCGCTGGGCTTCCCATCACATTCACACCCTTTCTACCAGATGTGCATTACAGAGAGCATCAGTTTCTATAGGATACAACTTGCTATTGGCTGGGGCTTCCCATCACATTCACGCTCTTTCCTACCAGATGTGCATTACAGAGAGCATCAGTTTCTATAGGATACAACTTGCTATTCGCTGGGGCTTCCCGTCACATTCACGTTCTTTCCTACCAGATGTGCATTACAGAGAGCATCAGTTTCTATAGGATACAACTTGCTATCCGCTGGGGCTTCCGGTCACATTCATGCTCTTTCCTACCAGATGTGCATTACAGAGAGCATCAGTTTCTATAGGATACAACTTGCTATTCGCTGGGGCTTCCGGTCACATTCACGCTCTTTCCTACCAGATGTGCATTACAGAGAGCATCAGTTTCTATAGGATACAACTTGCTATTGGCTGGGGCTTCCCATCACATTCACGCTCTTTCCTACCAAATGTGCATTACAGAGAGCATCAGTTTCTATAGGATACAACTTGCTATTCGCTGGGCTTCCGGTCACATTCACACCCTTTCTACCAGATGTGCATTACAGAGAGCATCAGTTTCTATAGGATACAACTTGCTATTGGCTGGGGCTTCCCATCACATTCACGCTCTTTCCTACCAGATGTGCATTACAGAGAGCATCAGTTTCTATAGGATACAACTTGCTATTCGCTGGGGCTTCCCATCACATTCATGCTCTATCCTTCCAGATGTGCATTACAAAGAGCATCAGTTTCTATAGGATACAACTTGCTATTCGCTGGGGCTTCCCATCAAATTCATGCTCTATCCTTCCAGATGTGCATTACAGAGAGCATCAGTTTCTATAGGATACAACTTGCTATTCGCTGGGCTTCCGGTCACATTCACGCTCTTTCCTACCAGATGTGCATTACAGAGAGCATCAGTTTCTATAGGATACAACTTGCTATTGGCTGGGGCTTCCCATCACATTCACGCTCTTTCCTACCAGATGTGCATTACAGAGAGCATCAGTTTCTATAGGATACAACTTGCTATTCGCTGGGGCTTCCCGTCACATTCATGCTCTTTCCTACCAGATGTGCATTACAGAGAGCATCAGTTTCTATAGGATACAACTTGCTATTGGCTGGGGCTTCCCATCACATTCATGCTCTTTCCTACCAGATGTGCATTACAGAGAGCATCAGTTTCTATAGGATACAACTTACTATTCGCTGGGGCTTCCCGTCACATTCACGCTCTTTCCTACCAGATGTGCATTACAGAGAGCATCAGTTTCTATAGGATACAACTTGCTATTCGCTGGGGCTTCCGGTCACATTCACACCCTTTCTACCAGATGTGCATTACAGAGAGCATCAGTTTCTATAGGATACAACTTGCTATTGGCTGGGGCTTCCCATCACATTCACGCTCTTTCCTACCAGATGTGCATTACAGAGAGCATCAGTTTCTATAGGATACAACTTGCTATTCGCTGGGGCTTCCGGTCACATTCACACCCTTTCTACCAGATGTGCATTACAGAGAGCATCAGTTTCTATAGGATACAACTTGCTATTCGCTGGGGCTTCCGGTCACTCTCTTTCCTACCAGATGTGCATTACAGAGAGCATCAGTTTCTATAGGATACAACTTGCTATTCGCTGGGCTTCCGGTCACATTCACGCTCTTTCCTACCAGATGTGCATTACAGAGAGCATCAGTTTCTATAGGATACAACTTGCTATTCGCTGGGCTTCCGGTCACATTCATGCTCTTTCCTACCAGATGTGCATTACAGAGAGCATCAGTTTCTATAGGATACAACTTGCTATTCGCTGGGGCTTCCGTACACATTCACACCCTTTCTACCAGATGTGCATTACAGAGAGCATCAGTTTCTATAGGATACAACTTGCTATTCGCTGGGGCTTCCGGTCACATTCACGCTCTTTCCTACCAAATGTGCATTACAGAGAGCATCAGTTTCTATAGGATACAACTTGCTATTCGCTGGGCTTCCGGTCACATTCACACCCTTTCTACCAGATGTGCATTACAGAGAGCATCAGTTTCTATAGGATACAACTTGCTATTGGCTGGGGCTTCCCATCACATTCACGCTCTTTCCTACCAGATGTGCATTACAGAGAGCATCAGTTTCTATAGGATACAACTTGCTATTCGCTGGGGCTTCCCGTCACATTCACGTTCTTTCCTACCAGATGTGCATTACAGAGAGCATCAGTTTCTATAGGATACAACTTGCTATTCGCTGGGGCTTCCGGTCACATTCACGCTCTTTCCTACCAGATGTGCATTACAGAGAGCATCAGTTTCTATAGGATACAACTTGCTATTGGCTGGGGCTTCCGGTCACATTCATGCTCTTTCCTACCAAATGTGCATTACAGAGAGCATCAGTTTCTATAGGATACAACTTGCTATTCGCTGGGGCTTCCCATCACATTCATGCTCTATCCTTCCAGATGTGCATTACAAAGAGCATCAGTTTCTATAGGATACAACTTGCTATTGGCTGGGGCTTCCCATCACATTCACGCTCTTTCCTACCAGATGTGCATTACAGAGAGCATCAGTTTCTATAGGATACAACTTGCTATTCGCTGGGGCTTCCCGTCACATTCATGCTCTTTCCTACCAGATGTGCATTACAGAGAGCATCAGTTTCTATAGGATACAACTTGCTATTGGCTGGGGCTTCCCATCACATTCATGCTCTTTCCTACCAGATGTGCATTACAGAGAGCATCAGTTTCTATAGGATACAACTTGCTATTGGCTGGGGCTTCCCATCACATTCATGCTCTTTCCTACCAGATGTGCATTACAGAGAGCATCAGTTTCTATAGGATACAACTTGCTATTCGCTGGGGCTTCCCGTCACATTCACGCTCTTTCCTACCAGATGTGCATTACAGAGAGCATCAGTTTCTATAGGATACAACTTGCTATTCGCTGGGGCTTCCGGTCACATTCACACCCTTTCTACCAGATGTGCATTACAGAGAGCATCAGTTTCTATAGGATACAACTTGCTATTCGCTGGGGCTTCCCGTCACATTCACGCTCTTTCCTACCAGATGTGCATTACAGAGAGCATCAGTTTCTATAGGATACAACTTGCTATCCGCTGGGGCTTCCGGTCACATTCACGCTCTTTCCTACCAGATGTGCATTACAGAGCGCATCAGTTTCTATAGGATACAACTTGCTATTGGCTGGGGCTTCCCATCACATTCACGCTCTTTCCTACCAGATGTGCATTACAGAGAGCATCAGTTTCTATAGGATACAACTTGCTATTCGCTGGGGCTTCCGGTCACATTCACACCCTTTCTACCAGATGTGCATTACAGAGAGCATCAGTTTCTATAGGATACAACTTGCTATTCGCTGGGGCTTCCCATCACATTCACGCTCTTTCCTACCAGATGTGCATTACAGAGAGCATCAGTTTCTATAGGATACAACTTGCTATTAGCTGGGCTTCCGGTCACATTCACGCTCTTTCCTACCAGATGTGCATTACAGAGAGCATCAGTTTCTATAGGATACAACTTGCTATTCGCTGGGGCTTCCCGTCACGCTCTTTCCTACCAGATGTGCATTACAGAGAGCATCAGTTTCTATAGGATACAATTTGCTATTCGCTGGGCTTCCGGTCACATTCACGCTCTTTCCTACCAGATGTGCATTACAGAGAGCATCAGTTTCTATAGGATACAACTTGCTATTGGCTGGGGCTTCCCGTCACATTCACGCTCTTTCCTTCCAGATGTGCATTACAGAGAGCATCAGTTTCTATAGGATACAATTTGCTATTCGCTGGGGCTTCCCGTCACATTCACGCTCTTTCCTACCAGATGTGCATTACAGAGAGCATCAGTTTCTATAGGATACAACTTGCTATTCGCTGGGGCTTCCGGTCACGCTCTTTCCTACCAGATGTGCATTACAGAGAGCATCAGTTTCTATAGGATACAACTTGCTATTCGCTGGGCTTCCGGTCACATTCACGCTCTTTCCTACCAGATGTGCATTACAGAGAGCATCAGTTTCTATAGGATACAACTTGCTATTCGCTGGGCTTCCGGTCACATTCATGCTCTTTCCTACCAGATGTGCATTACAGAGAGCATCAGTTTCTATAGGATACAACTTGCTATTCGCTGGGGCTTCCGTACACATTCACACCCTTTCTACCAGATGTGCATTACAGAGAGCATCAGTTTCTATAGGATACAACTTGCTATTCGCTGGGGCTTCCGTACACATTCACGCTCTTTCCTACCAGATGTGCATTACAGAGAGCATCAGTTTCTATAGGATACAACTTGCTATTGGCTGGGGCTTCCCATCACATTCACACCCTTTCTACCAGATGTGCATTACAGAGAGCATCAGTTTCTATAGGATACAACTTGCTATTCGCTGGGGCTTCCGGTCACATTCACGCTCTTTCCTACCAAATGTGCATTACAGAGAGCATCAGTTTCTATAGGATACAACTTGCTATTCGCTGGGCTTCCGGTCACATTCACACCCTTTCTACCAGATGTGCATTACAGAGAGCATCAGTTTCTATAGGATACAACTTGCTATTGGCTGGGGCTTCCCATCACATTCACGCTCTTTCCTACCAGATGTGCATTACAGAGAGCATCAGTTTCTATAGGATACAACTTGCTATTCGCTGGGGCTTCCCGTCACATTCATGCTCTTTCCTACCAAATGTGCATTACAGAGAGCATCAGTTTCTATAGGATACAACTTGCTATTGGCTGGGGCTTCCCATCACATTCACGCTCTTTCCTACCAGATGTGCATTACAGAGAGCATCAGTTTCTATAGGATACAACTTGCTATTGGCTGGGGCTTCCCGTCACATTCACGTTCTTTCCTACCAGATGTGCATTACAGAGAGCATCAGTTTCTATAGGATACAACTTGCTATTCGCTGGGGCTTCCGGTCACATTCACGCTCTTTCCTACCAGATGTGCATTACAGAGAGCATCAGTTTCTATAGGATACAACTTGCTATTCGCTGGGGCTTCCCATCACATTCACGCTCTTTCCTACCAAATGTGCATTACAGAGAGCATCAGTTTCTATAGGATACAACTTGCTATTCGCTGGGCTTCCGGTCACATTCACACCCTTTCTACCAGATGTGCATTACAGAGAGCATCAGTTTCTATAGGATACAACTTGCTATTCGCTGGGGCTTCCCATCACATTCATGCTCTATCCTTCCAGATGTGCATTACAAAGAGCATCAGTTTCTATAGGATACAACTTGCTATTCGCTGGGGCTTCCCATCACATTCATGCTCTATCCTTCCAGATGTGCATTACAGAGAGCATCAGTTTCTATAGGATACAACTTGCTATTCGCTGGGGCTTCCCATCACATTCACGCTCTTTCCTACCAGATGTGCATTACAGAGAGCATCAGTTTCTATAGGATACAACTTGCTATTCGCTGGGGCTTCCCGTCACATTCATGCTCTTTCCTACCAGATGTGCATTACAGAGAGCATCAGTTTCTATAGGATACAACTTGCTATTGGCTGGGGCTTCCCATCACATTCATGCTCTTTCCTACCAGATGTGCATTACAGAGAGCATCAGTTTCTATAGGATACAACTTGCTATTCGCTGGGGCTTCCCGTCACATTCACGCTCTTTCCTACCAGATGTGCATTACAGAGAGCATCAGTTTCTATAGGATACAACTTGCTATTCGCTGGGGCTTCCGGTCACATTCACACCCTTTCTACCAGATGTGCATTACAGAGAGCATCAGTTTCTATAGGATACAACTTGCTATTGGCTGGGGCTTCCCATCACATTCACGCTCTTTCCTACCAGATGTGCATTACAGAGAGCATCAGTTTCTATAGGATACAACTTGCTATTCGCTGGGGCTTCCGGTCACATTCACACCCTTTCTACCAGATGTGCATTACAGAGAGCATCAGTTTCTATAGGATACAACTTGCTATTCGCTGGGGCTTCCGGTCACGCTCTTTCCTACCAGATGTGCATTACAGAGAGCATCAGTTTCTATAGGATACAACTTGCTATTCGCTGGGCTTCCGGTCACATTCACGCTCTTTCCTACCAGATGTGCATTACAGAGAGCATCAGTTTCTATAGGATACAACTTGCTATTCGCTGGGCTTCCGGTCACATTCATGCTCTTTCCTACCAGATGTGCATTACAGAGAGCATCAGTTTCTATAGGATACAACTTGCTGTTCGCTGGGGCTTCCGTACACATTCACACCCTTTCTACCAGATGTGCATTACAGAGAGCATCAGTTTCTATAGGATACAACTTGCTATTCGCTGGGGTTTCCGGTCACATTCACGCTCTTTCCTACCAAATGTGCATTACAGAGAGCATCAGTTTCTATAGGATGCAACTTGCTATTCGCTGGGCTTCCGGTCACATTCACACCCTTTCTACCAGATGTGCATTACAGAGAGCATCAGTTTCTATAGGATACAACTTACTATTCGCTGGGGCTTCCCGTCACATTCACGTTCTTTCCTACCAGATGTGCATTACAGAGAGCATCAGTTTCTATAGGATACAACTTGCTATTCGCTGGGGCTTCCCGTCACATTCACGTTCTTTCCTACCAGATGTGCATTACAGAGAGCATCAGTTTCTATAGGATACAACTTGCTATTGGCTGGGGCTTCCGGTCACATTCATGCTCTTTCCTACCAAATGTGCATTACAGAGAGCATCAGTTTCTATAGGATACAACTTGCTATTCGCTGGGGCTTCCCATCACATTCATGCTCTATCCTTCCAGATGTGCATTACAAAGAGCATCAGTTTCTATAGGATACAACTTGCTATTGGCTGGGGCTTCCCATCACATTCACGCTCTTTCCTACCAGATGTGCATTACAGAGAGCATCAGTTTCTATAGGATACAACTTGCTATTCGCTGGGGCTTCCCGTCACATTCATGCTCTTTCCTACCAGATGTGCATTACAGAGAGCATCAGTTTCTATAGGATACAACTTGCTATTCGCTGGGCTTCCAGTCACATTCACGCTCTTTCCTACCAGATGTGCATTACAGAGAGCATCAGTTTCTATAGGATACAACTTGCTATTCGCTGGGCTTCCGGTCACATTCATGCTCTTTCCTACCAGATGTGCATTACAGAGAGCATCAGTTTCTATAGGATACAACTTGCTATTCGCTGGGGCTTCCGTACACATTCACACCCTTTCTACCAGATGTGCATTACAGAGAGCATCAGTTTCTATAGGATACAACTTGCTATTCGCTGGGGCTTCCGTACACATTCACGCTCTTTCCTACCAGATGTGCATTACAGAGAGCATCAGTTTCTATAGGATACAACTTGCTATTGGCTGGGGCTTCCCATCACATTCACACCCTTTCTACCAGATGTGCATTACAGAGAGCATCAGTTTCTATAGGATACAACTTGCTATTCGCTGGGGCTTCCGGTCACATTCACGCTCTTTCCTACCAAATGTGCATTACAGAGAGCATCAGTTTCTATAGGATACAACTTGCTATTCGCTGGGCTTCCGGTCACATTCACACCCTTTCTACCAGATGTGCATTACAGAGAGCATCAGTTTCTATAGGATACAACTTGCTATTGGCTGGGGCTTCCCATCACATTCACGCTCTTTCCTACCAGATGTGCATTACAGAGAGCATCAGTTTCTATAGGATACAACTTGCTATTCGCTGGGGCTTCCCGTCACATTCATGCTCTTTCCTACCAAATGTGCATTACAGAGAGCATCAGTTTCTATAGGATACAACTTGCTATTGGCTGGGGCTTCCCATCACATTCACGCTCTTTCCTACCAGATGTGCATTACAGAGAGCATCAGTTTCTATAGGATACAACTTGCTATTGGCTGGGGCTTCCCGTCACATTCACGTTCTTTCCTACCAGATGTGCATTACAGAGAGCATCAGTTTCTATAGGATACAACTTGCTATTCGCTGGGGCTTCCGGTCACATTCACGCTCTTTCCTACCAGATGTGCATTACAGAGAGCATCAGTTTCTATAGGATACAACTTGCTATTCGCTGGGGCTTCCCATCACATTCACGCTCTTTCCTACCAAATGTGCATTACAGAGAGCATCAGTTTCTATAGGATACAACTTGCTATTCGCTGGGCTTCCGGTCACATTCACACCCTTTCTACCAGATGTGCATTACAGAGAGCATCAGTTTCTATAGGATACAACTTGCTATTCGCTGGGGCTTCCCATCACATTCATGCTCTATCCTTCCAGATGTGCATTACAAAGAGCATCAGTTTCTATAGGATACATTTTGCTATTCGCTGGGGCTTCCCATCACATTCATGCTCTATCCTTCCAGATGTGCATTACAGAGAGCATCAGTTTCTATAGGATACAACTTGCTATTCGCTGGGGCTTCCCATCACATTCACGCTCTTTCCTACCAGATGTGCATTACAGAGAGCATCAGTTTCTATAGGATACAACTTGCTATTCGCTGGGGCTTCCCGTCACATTCATGCTCTTTCCTACCAGATGTGCATTACAGAGAGCATCAGTTTCTATAGGATACAACTTGCTATTGGCTGGGGCTTCCCATCACATTCATGCTCTTTCCTACCAGATGTGCATTACAGAGAGCATCAGTTTCTATAGGATACAACTTGCTATTCGCTGGGGCTTCCCGTCACATTCACGCTCTTTCCTACCAGATGTGCATTACAGAGAGCATCAGTTTCTATAGGATACAACTTGCTATTCGCTGGGGCTTCCGGTCACATTCACACCCTTTCTACCAGATGTGCATTACAGAGAGCATCAGTTTCTATAGGATACAACTTGCTATTGGCTGGGGCTTCCCATCACATTCACGCTCTTTCCTACCAGATGTGCATTACAGAGAGCATCAGTTTCTATAGGATACAACTTGCTATTCGCTGGGGCTTCCGGTCACATTCACACCCTTTCTACCAGATGTGCATTACAGAGAGCATCAGTTTCTATAGGATACAACTTGCTATTCGCTGGGGCTTCCGGTCACGCTCTTTCCTACCAGATGTGCATTACAGAGAGCATCAGTTTCTATAGGATACAACTTGCTATTGGCTGGGGCTTCCCATCACATTCATGCTCTTTCCTACCAGATGTGCATTACAGAGAGCATCAGTTTCTATAGGATACAACTTGCTATTCGCTGGGGCTTCCCGTCACATTCACGCTCTTTCCTACCAGATGTGCATTACAGAGAGCATCAGTTTCTATAGGATACAACTTGCTATTCGCTGGGGCTTCCGGTCACATTCACACCCTTTCTACCAGATGTGCATTACAGAGAGCATCAGTTTCTATAGGATACAACTTGCTATTCGCTGGGGCTTCCCATCACATTCATGCTCTTTCCTACCAGATGTGCATTACAGAGAGCATCAGTTTCTATAGGATACAACTTGCTATTAGCTGGAGCTTCCCGTCACATTCATGCTCTTTCCTACCAGATGTGCATTACAGAGAGCATCAGTTTCTATAGGATACAACTTGCTATCCGCTGGGGCTTCCGGTCACATTCACGCTCTTTCCTACCAGATGTGCATTACAGAGAGCATCAGTTTCTATAGGATACAACTTGCTATTGGCTGGGGCTTCCCATCACATTCACGCTCTTTCCTACCAGATGTGCATTACAGAGAGCATCAGTTTCTATAGGATACAACTTGCTATTCGCTGGGGCTTCCCATCACATTCACGCTCTTTCCTACCAGATGTGCATTACAGAGAGCATCAGTTTCTATAGGATACAACTTGCTATTCGCTGGGGCTTCCCGTCACGCTCTTTCCTACCAGATGTGCATTACAGAGAGCATCAGTTTCTATAGGATACAATTTGCTATTCGCTGGGCTTCCGGTCACATTCACGCTCTTTCCTACCAGATGTGCATTACAGAGAGCATCAGTTTCTATAGGATACAACTTGCTATTGGCTGGGGCTTCCCATCACATTCACACCCTTTCTACCAGATGTGCATTACAGAGAGCATCAGTTTCTATAGGATACAACTTGCTATTGGCTGGGGCTTCCCGTCACATTCACGCTCTTTCCTTCCAGATGTGCATTACAGAGAGCATCAGTTTCTATAGGATACAACTTGCTATTGGCTGGGGCTTCCCATCACATTCACGCTCTTTCCTACCAGATGTGCATTACAGAGAGCATCAGTTTCTATAGGATACAACTTGCTATTGGCTGGGGCTTCCCATCACATTCATGCTCTTTCCTACCAGATGTGCATTACAGAGAGCATCAGTTTCTATAGGATACAACTTGCTATTCGCTGGGGCTTCCCATCACATTCACGCTCTTTCCTACCAGATGTGCATTACAGAGAGCATCAGTTTCTATAGGATACAACTTGCTATTCGCTGGGGCTTCCAGTCACATTCACGCTCTTTCCTACCAGATGTGCATTACAGAGAGCATCAGTTTCTATAGGATACAATTTGCTATTCGCTGGGGCTTCCCGTCACATTCACACCCTTTCTACCAGATGTGCATTACAGAGAGCATCAGTTTCTATAGGATACAATTTGCTATTCGCTGGGGCTTCCCGTCACATTCACGCTCTTTCCTACCAGATGTGCATTACAGAGAGCATCAGTTTCTATAGGATACAACTTGCTATTCGCTGGGGCTTCCGGTCACATTCACGCTCTTTCCTACCAGATGTGCATTACAGAGAGCATCAGTTTCTATAGGATACAACTTGCTATTCGCTGGGGCTTCCCGTCACATTCACACCCTTTCTACCAGATGTGCATTACAGAGAGCATCAGTTTCTATAGGATACAACTTGCTATTCGCTGGGGCTTCCCGTCACATTCACGCTCTTTCCTACCAGATGTGCATTACAGAGAGCATCAGTTTCTATAGGATACAACTTGCTATTGGCTGGGGCTTCCCGTCACATTCACGCTCTTTCCTACCAGATGTGCATTACAGAGAGCATCAGTTTCTATAGGATACAACTTGCTATTCGCTGGGGCTTCCCGTCACATTCACGCTCTTTCCTACCAGATGTGCATTACAGAGAGCATCAGTTTCTATAGGATACAACTTGCTATTCGCTGGGGCTTCCCGTCACATTCACGCTCTTTCCTACCAGATGTGCATTATAGAGAGCATCAGTTTCTATAGGATACAACTTGCTATTCGCTGGGCTTCCGGTCACATTCACGCTCTTTCCTACCAGATGTGCATTACAGAGAGCATCAGTTTCTATAGGATACAACTTGCTATTCGCTGGGCTTCCGGTCACATTCACGCTCTTTCCTACCAGATGTGCATTACAGAGAGCATCAGTTTCTATAGGATACAACTTGCTATTGGCTGGGGCTTGCCGTCATGCTTAGTGATGTCACGAACCTAAAATTTTGCGTTTGCGAACGGCGGACGCGAACTTCTGTGACTGTTCGTGAACGGGCGAACCGGGTTAACCGCCATAGACTTCAATAGGCAGGCGAATTTTAAAACCCACAGGGACTCTTTCTGGCCACAATAGTGTTGGAAAAGTTGTTTCAAGGGGACTAACACCTAAACTGTGGCATGCCGGAGGGGGATCCATGGCAAAACTCCCATGGAAAATTACATAGTTGATGCAGAGTCTGGTTTTAATCCATAAAGGGCATAAATCACCTAACATTCCTAAATTGTTTGGAATAACGTGCTTTAAAACATCAGGTATGATGTTGTATCGATCAGGTAGTGTAAGGGTTACGCCCACTTCACAGTGACAGACCAAACTCCCCGTTTAAAGGGACAGTCTACACCAGAATTTTTATTGTTTTAAAAGATAGATAATCCCTTTATTACCCATTTCCCAGTTTTGCATAACTAACACATTTATAATAATATACTTTTAACCTCTGTGATTATCTTGTATCTAAGCCTCTGCAAACTGCCCCTTTTTTCAGTTCTTTTGACAGACTTGCAGTCTAGCCAATCAGTGCCTGCTCCCAGATAACTTCTCGTGCACGAGCACAGTGTTATCTATATGAAATACGTGAACTAACACCCTCTAGTGGTGAAAAACTGTTAAAATGCAATCTGAAAGAGGTGGGCTTCAAGGTCTAAGGTGGGCTTCAAGGTCTAAGGTGACACTGTGCCCTGGCAGGCAGGCAGGCACTGAAACGCACATGTGTGAAGGAAACTGACTGCTATTATTTAACACAGTCAAAAAAGTTTTTTTTTTTTTAAATCTACACTACTGTTACACCAGATATGAGTTGCACTGGGGTGACACTGTGCCCTGGCAGGCACTGAAACGCACACGTGTGAAGGAAACTGACTGCTATTATTTAACACAGTCAAAAAAGTGTTGTTTTTTTAAAATCTACACTACTGTTACACCAGATATGAGTGGTGGCACTGGGCAAGTGGGCACAGTATACGCTGTGAGCCTGACACACACTCTGGCAGGCAGGCAACTGCAATTAGATTACACAGGAAAAAAAAAAAAGCAGACTGATGTTCTAGCCCTAAAAAGGGCTTTTTGGGGTGCTGTCCTTACAGCAGAGATCAGATGAGTCCTTCAGGACTGTAGTGGACACTGAATACACTAGCCTAGCTATCGATTTCCCTATTAAATCAGCAGCAGCTACACTGTCCCTCCTCTCACTAAGAATGCAGCTTCCAAATGAATCTAAAATGGATGCTGTCCAGGAGGTGGGAGGGTCTGGGAGGAAGGGTCTGCTGCTGATTGGCTGGAATGTGTCTTCTGACTGTGAGGTACAGGGTCAAAGTATTACTCAATGATGACGAATAGGGGGCAGATCGAACATCGCATATGTTCGCCCGTTGCGGCGAACGCGAACAAACTATGTTCGCCGGGAACTATTCGTCTGCAAACTATTCACGACATCACTAGTCACGCTATTTCCCACCAGATGTGCACTATAGAGAGCATCAGTTTCTATAGGATACAACTTGCTATTGGCTGAGGCTTTCCATCACACGAGCTTGTAATACGAGCAGTAAAATCGGTGCCCAGAAACAGCCACAATAAATCCGATATTGTTTGACCAAAACTGTTAACACTTCAGTTGTAATCTGACCCTAAATATAGCCTGAAAGTTCCTGTGTCTCAAAAAATGTGTTTCATTTTTTAATTCAGTCATTGTTAGCATCAGGGGATTAATATATTAAGCTTCTTTTGAGCCCTTGCGGGACAGACTTGCACATCCAAACACTGCTTCTTACCCTTTCAACGACCCCTGAGGTGCCAGACATAAAACACCCAAAACACATTTGTTTGCAGTGATTAACAGGCCCTGCTCTCACACGATTCTTTGCTCAAGAGCAGGGTCAGCATTACACAAGTACGGATTTACAGTGTCTGCTGCTTGTTTTCTGCATAGGCAGACAAAAACACCCAGAATTTGTTTATTTGGGGTGAGTAACAGACACTATTGGTTGCACGAAAGCAGGTTCAGTATTACACAAATAAGATCTTGTGCAATGGTATATCTGGGCAGTGGATTTACAGTGTCTGCTGCTTTTTCGCTGAATAGGCAGACAAAAAAACACATAGAACATGTTTCTTTGGGGTGATTAACAGACCCTACTCTTGCACGATTGGTTGCATGAGACCAGGGGCAGCATTGCACAAATAAGTTCTTGTGCAATGATTTATCTGGGCAGTGGACATACAGTATCTGCTGCTTGTTCACCACAAAGGTAGACAGTTTCTCAAGTCAAAAATCTGTCTGTTTATCGTCTGATACACGAGGCCCTAGGAATATAATTGTTCATTGTACAGTAATGCTACTTTATGAATTGTTAGTATTTCCCATCAGGACTGTAATTGTGCATTGTATAGTAATGCTACTTTATGAAGTGTTAGTATTTCCCATCAGGACTGTAATTGTGCATTGTACAGTAATGCTACTTTATGAAGTGTTAGTATTTCCCATCAGGACTGTAATTGTGCATTGTACAGTAATGCTACTTTATGAAGTGTTAGTATTTCCCATCAGGAATGTAATTATGCATTGTAGAGTAATGCTACTTTATGAATTGTTAGTATTTCCCATCAGGACTGTAATTGTGCATTGTATAGTAATGCTACTTTATGAAGTGTTACTATTTCCCATCAGGAATGTAATTATGCATTGTAGAGTAATGCTACTTTATGAAGTGTTAGTATTTCCCATCAGGACTGTAATTGTGCATTGTACAGTAATGCTACTTTATGAAGTGTTAGTATTTCCCATCAGGAATGTAATTGTGCATTGTATAGTAATGCTACTTTTATGAAGGTTAGTATTTCCCATCAGGACCTGTAATTGTCATTGTACAGTAATGATACCTTTATGAAGTGTTAGTATTTCCACATCAGGACTGTAATTGTGCATTGTATAGTATTGCTACTTTATAAAGTGTTAGTATTTCCCATCAGGAATGTAATTGTTCATTGTACAGTAATGCTACTTTATGAAGTGTTAGTATTTCCCATCAGGACTGTAATTGTGCATTGTACAGTAATGCTACTTTATGAAGTGTTAGTATTTCCCATCAGGAATGTAATTGTGCATTGTACAGTAATGCTACTTTATGAAGTGTTAGTATTTCCCATCAGGAATGTAATTGTTCATTGTACAGTAATGCTACTTTATGAAGTGTTAGTATT
>NC_069505.1:26927520-27127520 GCF_027579735.1 Bombina bombina
ATCTTTAAGCAAATACTAAGGGATAACCCTTAGGGGGGGGAAGTCGGAGCCAGACAACCATTATTTCAAGATTGTTTAAACACGACTGTGAAGAGAGGCGATACACAACTAACCAAGATAACTTAACCCATATGCATGCATGTACAAACAATTATGGACTATACAATATATATTAGAAAAGTATATTCACAAACAATAAGCTTTAAGAGATTTGTACATGTGAATGTCTCCCAGAGG
The DNA here is from genome assembly GCF_027579735.1 of Bombina bombina. Classification (NCBI taxonomy): domain Eukaryota; kingdom Metazoa; phylum Chordata; class Amphibia; order Anura; family Bombinatoridae; genus Bombina; species Bombina bombina. Next base: position 26,927,758 of record NC_069505.1, read on the forward strand.
ACAGTAAAGTTTTATATAATACGTTGGATTTTAGATTTTCTAGTGTTACCTGTATCTTAAGTGAGCACAAGGGCTAAAATATGTTGCTCCGGCCGAGATAGACTACATTACAAATTCAGTCTTAATCCATTCAACTAACTCTAGTTAAGGTCTAGGTCTTGATGTGTGTCCCTAGCTTATTGCAGCAAGTATAAAAATGGATTACAACAATATAGAAATAACATCTGAAGAACTAGCTAATATTATAACACTTAACTAATAAAATTTAAGTAATAGTATAAACCTCATACAATTAAACATTAAATAAGTAACTGCTAAATGTATAGTCATATAGATAGGTAGATCAGGTTGGCAAGCTATCATATATTCAAGGACCTGGGCATAAGTATGTTAACAAATGCCGCAAGAATAGCTATACAGTCATGTCATTATCCAATGCCAAGCCTGTACTGTCTCTCTGGGATTGCTGACAGTGTCTTGCATTGTTTAGCATAGTGGATGTGATTAAACTGTATCATGGCAAAGGCATCTTCCTGGTTAGCTGAGAGAGAAGCAGAGCCTTGTAAAACACCACCAAGCTGCTTCAGAATGTCCGTCTGGGAGTTTACCTGATCCCAGGTTATATGACCATGTTCATACCCAGGGAGAGTCTCTAGCCAGTCACAAGATGTTATCATGTAGGTTCTCTGGATTCTCTGCCTTAAACTGAGAGTTTCCCAGGCCCCCAGCTCTACAAACGGTTGCCTTATTAGCTGGGAGTACAAACGCTGTGTGAGCCAGTTCTGCGCATACAGCAATCTGCGCCACCTCCAGCCTAGGGAAGCTTAGCTGCTACTGCCATGTTAGGAATTCCTGTCTTCACCCAAACGACCAGCTGAAAAGGCAGCAAACACCGGGGCCCCAATGCGTCGCCGCCCCGACAGTCGGGTATGTGGGGGTTTGCATAGTCTGTAAGTGCAAGTGGCAATATTTCCTCTGATCCGGACAGGAGCGTGAGTTCATGCTCCAGCTCTATTTGACAAGCATCTAGGAGATTACTTATCTCCCTGATCACGAATGTTGTCTGCTCCATAACAATTTAATAGAGAGGGTGCTTCTAAGAGTTGTGTCCTCCAGTGCTGAGTTGCGGCTCCGAGATAGAGTCCCCTCTGTAACGTCAGGAGTCAATGGCGGCTTTTGCGCCAAGAAAATCTTAAAGAAGGGGCACCAAATAGTCGTGCCGGACGGGTTGTTTTTCCTCCGCTATCCCTCTATGTCAGTCACTCTGTTTCAGAACCAAGATATGACTATTAAAAGTCTCCGGAGCTTTCCATGTTAGTGACTCCAATTTCTTTATCCTCTTAGAGCAAGATAGACAGTAAACCAAAGTCCGCCTTTAAATTTTTTTGGGTCAGTATAGGTTCCGGTCCTATAAAATGTCTATTTGTTGTTAGAGAACGACGAATTAAATACTTTTCAGAAGTTATATAGCAGATAACTAGCGGGAGCTCTATTATGGTGCATCTTCTCTACCCACAGGCTAGCTCAGCCCCCCATCACCATTCATCTTATTCCTTACTAACCACAATTAACCAACAGTCTTTGGGGCTGATTTATCATTTCGGATCCGCTAAGCGGATCATGTCTGTCTGACATCGCTGAATGCCGACAGCGTTTGCTGTCAGCATTTAACATTGCACAAGCAGTTCTGGTGAACTGCTTGTGCAATGCCGCCCCCTGCAGATTCGTAGCCAATCTGCCGCTAGCAGAGGGTGTCAATCAACCCGATAGTATCCGATCGGGATGATTGCTGTCCGCTACGTCTAGTTAAGAATCAGCAGTTTTAAGACCGCGGCTCCTTAACTGCTGTTTCCAGCGAGCCCTTCGGCCCTTGATATTTCGTCCCCTTTGGATGGAGGAAATACACTAATGTTATCAAATAAGTCAAGTATCAGTAGGTTGATGGCATTTTCTATACTCATGAGAGGATGATTAATAAATAAGGGGTAGATTTATCAAGCAGTGGATGCTGCAATCAACTCCCGAAGTTTAAGGTCCGCCAGAAACTTAAGTTAAGAAGCAGCTGTCGTAAGGTGGCGGACTGCAATCATCCTGATTCCTGATCTAATATGATCGGGATGGTTGACAACCCCCTGCTAGTGGCCGATTGTCCGCGAATCTGCAGGGGGAGGAATTGCACAAGCAGTTCACCAGAAATGCTTGTGCAATGATAAATGTTGACAGCGTATGCTGTCTGCATTTATCAATGTCGGGCGGACATGATCCGCTACAGTTCACATATCATAAAGTGACAAATTTTAACTTGCACATAAAATAAATGTATTATATTGCTGCAGTTTACAAAAAAAGAGACAATAAAAATAAATATATAAATCCCTAATGTTATCTTCTAAACTTGGTAACTATTTACCTCTGTATTGTTAAATGTTAAAGGAGGTGCTGCTGGACATTGTTGTTTTCTATATTGGAGGAATTTGCAGGGGTCCTTGCTACAGTGTGCACTCAGTCTCACACAGGAAGTACTGTACTCTAATTCTGTTTGTATTTGATATATGTTATGTCACTGTTTATATCCTTGACATTAATGGTTTAAATCTAATATCTGGACCATCCCAAATAGGAGATCTGGGGACAGCCAGTGACTAATCTGATTAGAGTCCATGGGCCATCGGTTTAGTCTAGGGTCCAAAATCAGTCTGGAATCAGACTGAATGTAGCTGATTAAGGGGTCAGGTTCTTTGATGACACCACAGTAAATATAAATAGAATCTAGTAGGACAATGAAAATGAGGCTATGGGAATTAATACATTTATTGGGAAGTCAAGTAGACCATAGAGGGTTATGGAGTAATTCCAGACAACAGCACAGTACAGTCTATGGAGGTGGAGTCTTTAAGCCTCAATAGTGATTTTTTTTAGACATCCTACCATGACATTTAAATGCACAACTCAAATAGCATAACTGTCTGATCTTGCATTATGGTCCAGAGTTTCCAGACCCATCTGACATCTGTCTGCTAGGTGGTTGATTTATTAATTTCATCATTTGTTTAATGTGGGAAGATCTCTGCACTTTACTGACACCAACTCAGGGGCGTATTATGGCCTAGGCCAACAAGGCCGGTGCCTAGGGCAGCAGATTTAGGAGGGGCAGCACATCTGCCCTATCCTCTCTCTAAAAGCCAGCACACAGTACAATGAGCGATAAAGTGCAGGATTTTACAGAGAAGACAAGGCATGTGCTCTGATTAAGGTAGCTCTTTACAGGCAGTGCTCCTTTAAACCGTTGCTTCATTTAGAGCTGCCGGCATTTTTGCAGTGGAAGCGTTCTTGATGAGAAACTTGCCCGGGGATATGCTTACAAGTTGAGGCTGGAGGAGAAGACCTTGTGCCGATCTGCGAGCGCAGTGCTTATTGCAGGTCTTAGTTACTAACAGACTGGATACGTCTGTGCACTGCTTAGATCAGCTTGTGATGTCTAGTTATAAACTCTCAGTGCTAGAGTATGTTAGCTACTAATAGTTAGCTTTCTCTGCATTCATGTGATGTCTAATCATAAACTCTCAGTGCTAATGTACGTTAGCTACTAATAGCTAGCTTTCTCTGCATTCATGAACCCACAAAGTAAATAGTAAACGGACACTTAAAACGTTTAATTACTTGAATGATGGTAATTACTGTATGTTGTTGCATGTGAAGGGCAGTGATTGTTTTCAAAGGGTATTCTTCTTTCCCTCCCTTCCTCTCTCCCTTCTTTCCCTTTCTCCTTCCCTCCCTCAACTCCCTCCCTTATTTCTTTCCCTCCCTTCCTTCCTCCCTCCCTTCTTTCTCTCAACTCCCTACCTTGCTCCCTTCTATCACTTTCTTTCCCTCCCTCATTTTCTCCTCTCCCTATCCACTTTTCTCTTCCCCCTCCCTCCCTTCTTTCCTTTCCCTCCTTTTCTCCCCTCCCCTTCTTTTCTCTCCCTTCTCTCAGGGAGAAAATGGTATGAGATGCATGCAATCCAACCCACCTGTATGCAAGTGTTTTGCTAGCCATTTTCTTTTGAATTGTTTATATAAAAAAAAACATTTAAAAAAAAACATTTTACACACTGACCCAAAAAAATATTAAGGGGAAAAAAGGCCTAGAACCTTTTTTTTTTTTTTTTTTGGGGGGGGGGGGGCAGCAGAATTTTGAGTGCCTAGGGCAGCACAAAACCTAAATACGCCCCTGCACCAACTGTAATGATTTCTCAAACAATACCAAGAGATTAAAGCAAATTTGATAAAAGAGGTAAATTGGAAATTTGTATTAAAGTGAAAGTTTTGTCTAAATCATGAAAGAAAATGTGTTTTATGTCTCTTTACTCTTCTTAAGGATTCCAACAGCTTAGAAAAAAAAATACAAATCAGTCAAGCTGCCATATGATGATCAGACCTATTTTTGGAAAGTTCATACAATTCTTTTCAGACATGAATATCTTACAGTTAGATATGGTGGTGAAGTGGATGTCTGGCACAGTTACTGCCACAGCACCTACCACTCTGGCACCATAGCCATTTCTCCTTTTTTGGATTCATCTACTGAATCGGATCATTTTCTAAATATGTCACATATTGAAATGTTCCATGTTGCGGGCACCATTACTAGGTTTGTGCAATGTTTGATAACCAAAACTGGATCTCCAGTGAATGAAGAGTTGACTCCAAAAAAGATGTAAAAGTTGCTATAAATAATTATTTTTTCTTGTTAATAATCAGTGAAGTATCTGTGTATATGTTAGTATCCAGGTACCTGCACCAGGAGCGTAACATAATAACTTATGTAGCTGGAATTACTAACACTATCTTCCTTCATTTACAGAGCAGATCAACATCCTACTAGGCTGACAACCTCACCTTGCCTGTATAAATGCATCGTTATGTCTGAAGATTGTAAGCTCTTCAGATCAGAGCCCTACTATATCCACTTGTACTGGTTAGTTTGCTTTATGTATATGATTTTTTTATTGCTATAAATAAGTGACATTGTGTACCCAGTCATGTCCCAAGTGCTACTCAATCTGGCAGCACCTTACCAATAATTTATAAAAAATAATCTGAGGTTATTCATAGAAAATTATTTTTAATAGTCATTAACAAAAACAAATTGATTTGGATACATTTTAAATACAAAATGAAACAAATAAAAAAATTGTATAAACTCATGTCAGACAAATATTAACTGTGTTGCTGAATTTAATCTCCTGATTATTAAAGGGACATAATACTCATATGCTAAATCACTTGAAACTGATGCAGTATAACTGTAAAAAGCTGACAGGAAAATATCACCTGAGCATCTCTATGTAAAAAAGGAAGATATTTTACCTCACAATCTCCTCAGCTCACCAGAGTAGGTTCTGTGTAAAAAGTTATACTCAGCTGCTGTCTAGCTGCAGGTAAAAAAAAAATTAACTGCAGCCAATCGACATCAACAGTGCTGTGGTCATGAACTCTTTTACTGTGATCTCATGAGATTTCATAGTAAACTTATTTAAACTGAATAGGGAAATAACATGAGTGTGCATGAGGCTCACTCCCTAGCCTGTCCCGGGACAGACATACTGATTTGCTGCTTAAAGTCCTTTGCAATGGGGTTTGAATACTTTGAGGTAAAATATCTTTCTTTTTACAAAGAGATGTTCAGGTGATATTTTCTAGTCAGCTTTTTACAGTTCCAACATTTGGGTATCATGGCCCTTTAATTTGATTGTAGCACAAGAAATGTAATCTATATTCATAATCACTTGTCTCATAAATAGAGTTCCTTTACCAATTCTCTAAAGCTCTAGTAGATTGTCTCATCAGTACTGTGTGCTCAAAGAATTCTAGAAAGGCAGGTTTTAGCTTGAGAGCTGATTATTACAATATATAATATATATTGAGGACCCCTCAAGGCAGGTAGAATTACATAATTAACAAGTACATAATAAAAACATAATACAATAACACCTACTCTGAATTTTTTTCTGACAATTTTATTTTTTTCTTACATTTTTCAGACCCCTGTATCATGTGACAGACATCAGCCAATCACAGACTAGTAGATGTATACCATGTGAGCTTGTTTACATGCTCAGTAGAATCTTGTTCCCCAGAAAGTGTGTATATAAAAAAATGTAATAATGGAAGCAAATTGGAAAGTGTCTTAAAACTGCTGCTCTATCTGAATCATAAAAGTTTATTTTGCTTTGAGAAGTCCCTTTAAAAAAAAGTTTTACTTGATTTCTCTCTGTGCTGGTAAGTTTTTGTTAATCAGGTGCTTCATATTTGTAGAATTGTGCTCACATTAATGAATTAGCACTACAGGGAAATACAGATTTGTCTCACAAGAAGTTTCTTTGATTTTCTACTAAATTATTGGAAGCATTTGAATCACAAAAAAATGGATTACAATAGATTTGTTATAAAAATATTTCCACTCTAAAAATTTTTTATTTAAAGGAACACTGAACCCAAATTTTTTCTTTTGTGATTCAGATAGAGCATGCAATTTTAAGCAACTTTCTAATTTACTCCTATTATCAATGTTTCTTCGTTCTCTTGCTATCTTTATTTGAAAAAGAAGGCATCTAAGCTTTTTTCTTGGTTCAGAACTCTGGACAGCAGTTTTTGATTGGTGGATGAATTTATCCACCAATCAGCAAGGACAACCTAGGTTGTTCACCAAAAATGGTCCCGCATCTAAACTTACATTCTTGCATTTCAAATAAAGATGCCAAGGGAATAAAGAAAATTTGATAATAGGAGTAAATTAGAAAGTTGCCTAAAATGTTATGCTCTATCTGAATCACGAAATAAAAAATTTGGGTTCAGTGTCCCTTTAATGAATGATTATAAATATAAGATAATGTTTGAAAATTACAACTTTCATCAGTTAGTTCACAGCCCTTACAATAATCTTTAGTGCTAACATTACAAATCATCTCAGTTTGTTGTTCGTCTTTAGACACAGCGCTCATACGGTATTCTGAATTGTGAAGACGTTTTGTCCTTGTGTTTGTTCAGTGTTTGTTTGTGTAGAGTTTGAAAACAAGACCTGTAAAAACAAAGGGAAAACAAATTACTACACATTCAGCTAGATTACGAGTTTTGCGGTACAGCTATACTCCTGAAAAATTGGCCACTGTGAGTGGAATAGCCGGGAGCGCATATTACATGTCGCGGCGGTATAGCTATACCGCAAGCATTTTAGCCTGTAACACAACGTCTATTCCGCACTCAAAAAAATGACGTTTAAGTGTGGGATTTCCGTAGCGCCGGTATTACAGGTTGTGTGTTCAGGCTAAAATGCTTGCGTTACAGCCTATACCGACACGATCCATACCGCCATCTGAGACCAGTAGTTATGGATTTTGTGTAACAAAAATGTTTCACAAAACTCTTAACTAAACTGTTACAAAGTACACTAGCACCCCTAAACTACCTATTCACCGCTAAACTGCCACCCTCTTGCATCGCAAATACTATTTTAAGCTTATTAAACCCTAATCTGCCCACCCACATCGCGACTATTACATTTATTAAGCCCTAATCTGCCGCCCACCCACATCGCCAACACTATTTAAATATATTAACCCCTAAACCGCCACTCCCGACAACGCCAACACTAAATAAACCTATTAACCCCTAAACCTCCAGCCCCCCACATCTCTAACTTATAAACTAAACCTATTAACCCCTAAACTGCTGACCCCCACATCGCAAAACACTAAATTAAACTATTAACCCCTAAACCTAACACCCCACTAAATTAAATTAACATTACAATATAACTATCTTAAAATAAATAGAAACTTACATGTGAAATAAAAAAAAACTAAGTTTAAACTATAAATTAACCTAACATTACTATTCTAATAAAATAAAAAAACTACCAATTAAAAAATCTAAATTACAAATGTAAAAAAGCCTAACACTACGAAAAAATTAAAAAAATCTAAAATTACAAAAAAATAATAAACACTAATTAACGAAAAATAAAAAACACTAAGATTACAAAAAGTAATAAACAAAATTATCAAAAATAAAAACAATTACACCTATTCTAATAGCCCTATAAAAATAAAAAAGCCCCCCCCAAAATAAAAACACCCCCTAACCTACAATAAACTAGCAATAACCCTTAAAAGGGCCTTTTGTAGGGCATTGCCCTAAGTTAACAGCTCTTTTACCTGTAAAAAAATACAAAGTCCCCCCCAACAGTAAAACCCACCACCCAACCAACCAAACAAATTAAAAAAAAAACAACTCTTGGGGGGGAGGGAGCTAGCCTCCGTGCAGCTAGGACATCTGAGCTCAGAGCTCTGATCCCAGACCCAATTTATCTAAGTTTAAAAATACATACAATATCCCCTTTTTCACAAGATATCCTCAGTTTTGCAGAGTGGGGATTATATCTTGTCATCTCTGTGGAGAGAAGGTAGCATACAAATCTACAGTTGCGGCATTTCCAGAGGTGCCTCATTATTTCTAGCACAATCTACCTCTGACAAGAGAATTACTCTATCTGCGGTGCTCCAGAGGGTCGGGATCCACTTTGGAGCGCTTTCTGTGTAAGTAGAAGCGTGAATAGGTGACTGCCGGAAGAATCTAGACACCCGTCAGGGTAGGAGCCACCATCTTGGGCCTAGCTGACCCCTAAAGCCCCACAACACCAATAAGCAGTGTAACGAAGAGGTGTGTTATGCAGATCACGCTCATCGAGCCTTTGAAGAAGTTGTGGGGTAATCCAGTAAGGGCAGCGATTATTTTACTTACCCCCACACATTAAAGGAGACAGCTGAACAGCCTCTGATCGCCCCACGTGTCCCCCGGGGCCCGGCTCAATAGCGACCGACAGACATACTGAAGGTAGAGCATAGAGGAGTGATTGGTGTTTTTACCCTTCTTGTTAGGTCCTTCCTGGCCCGCCGGGTGTGAGTTGAGAGACAGATTAAGGCCCAGAGGAGGGATAGAAGTGTTGGGCCCCCATTAGTTCTGAGGAGAGTTGGGTTTGTCAGATATCACTGGCCTGGTACCTGTGTGTGGGCCTTCTCATATCCCTGTGCCCAACGGACTTGGGGAGAATTTGTGGTGATAAATACACATATTTGCTTCAACATAAAATAAGAAGCTGTTTATTTTTTCTAACACCAAGTGGTTTGCTAGCCCTAGTAAACTTTTTGGAATGGGGGTTGTGAATGTATCCAGAACCTCAGAGCCTGAGAATACAATGGATAGGTTGAGCTGTCACTATGTGATAATACTGTAAAGAAAACCTTCCTGGGGTGCCTTACAGCCCTCTTTAACAGACTCAATAGCCTATTAAGCCTTTGGGCTGGAGACACACATAATCGTTTTCAACTATATTCACTCCCTGCTGTACCTGCTAAGACTCTTAAAATTGATACTAGAGGAGGTGAGGCGATTTTTACATAACTCCAGAGTGTAAGTCAGGAAAACCTTTGAGTTTTTGCCTTTAGATTAAGAAAGAAGCTGAGTCCTCACTGATCCCATCCATTTCCCACTGTCCTAAGTGACAGTGGGTCATATCCCAGCAAACCTTTTCCGGGCTGGTCCAGAGGTGACGTCTCCCCGGGTTTGGTGAGAGGAATAACTGAGGAGTCTCCTGCACACTAAACTCCTATTCACATATATCACTACTCCTAACTCCTTGAAGATGAGGTGCTATACCACCTAAATTTGACCTAGGGGGTTACAGGGGGGAATTCCAAGTAACAGTGTGACAAGAGATTTATAATTAATCGATCCTGAGTGCATCCACCCTTATTGCTAAATCAGGAGAGTGAGAGATTGCGACACAATGGCACACTCCAACAAGAAAAAACAGAGACAGCTGGATTGTTTGAAAAGAACTGTTGCTGACCATTTTAAAGTGGTTGTGGATAGAGAGGGCTCAGAAGACGAGTCAAGAGATTCATTGCGTTGCTTTCAGGATCACCTAGTCAGTAGCCCAGCAGACATGCCACGTCAAAGAGATAGCGATAACTCAGTAATGGAATCCTTCAAAGCCTGTCTTCTAAAATGGACACAACCACTATGACTCCCTGAAGAGTGACATTAAGACATCTGTCGCTGACTTAAAGAGAGATATAGTGCTCTGGGTGAAAGAACGGAATTAATAGAAACGAGACAAGAGGACTTATCAGTCCGACCAAGCTAACGTCTATCATATTCCAAAGTTTAGCAGAACAGATCTCAGACCTTGGAAGTTAAGTTGGCGGATCTGGAAGACAGAATCTTGCGGCAATAATGTTAAGAATTAGGGGGATCTCGGAGGAGGTCTCGACATCTGATCTTCCTGACTTCCTGAGAGGCCTATACAAATATATCCTGGATCCTGTCAGGATTCAGAAACCATAATGGATACTCTCAGAACCCAGGAGTGCTTCCCAAGATCAACCAAGGGATAGTGATTGTTAGATTCCACTATTCACTTTAAAAAGAAGCTCATTAGAGCTGCTTTCAACGCCAAGTTCTCTTCAGGAACAATTCAGCAACATCCAGATATTTCAAGATCTTTCAGCCCACACGCTCGCCAAAAGAAGATCCTTTATGAAAGTGACACAGTCTTTGCGTAAAGCGGGAATCAAATATCACTGGGGGTTCCTAGTTAAATGTGTATTTCCAATATGACAATAAGACACATGTCATATCAGACCTTTATCAGGGCCTCAAGTCTACTAAAAAAGATGAACCTAGGACATATTTTTATTCAGCACAGTCCTCAGCTGGTGATCCAGTTAACAGTCTACGTGCCGCAGCCCCAGCTTGGGATCCGTTGCCTAAACAGAGCTCTACAGCATTTTAAAAGAAAGGAACAGACATTGGGACATATATATAATTTAAACATATCAAGAAAAGTATCTACCCAGGTTTACGGATAAGGTAGTAAGGTTAAGTAAATTATTGTAAATGTTCCCATGTTGATTATCGGGAGACTCTAATTAATACTTACAGCAAATGAATGATGTAAACCCACTTCGGGCCATTACATAGAACTAAACTGTTTCCAGAGACTTTTACACTTATATAGAGTATTTGTAACAGTCGGACTAGTGGTAGGTGGAATCAGCATTCATTATATGGGTCATATATTGTTTTCTTCTTTGTCCTTCCTTATCTAGTTGTTTAGCATTTGTAATGTTCACTGTTCATATTGGTTTAGATATGTTACTGACACTGTTTATTATCATTTACTAGGTTATATAAAAAAAACAATGATTCTATCACTTTTAGATGTAGGTACATAACTGTCGCATCGATAGAAAAGTAATTATGGAGACTGGCCCTAGACACTGGGGAGTCGCTCACTTCCTGACGGGTGAGAGATGATCTCCTTAATGTACACAAATTCTGTATTAGCAATAAGTAAAGCTAGAGTATGAGGTTCTGCAAGCGACAGGGTTTATTGCCCCCTTAAGTTTTTCATTTTAAGAAAGAATCTAAATGGTTCACCGCCCTAGAGGGTGATCCCTAGAGGGGGGAATGTTCTTTACCTATTATCAATACTCTCTTGATTAACTTTAGATATACGCTAGATTAGTCTACATTGCTAAATGACACCTCAACGGTTGGGGTCCTTATGGTAGCAGTAAATAGTCATGATAGAGTTCTTTTCATTCCCTTTAAGGTTACAATGCTAAGTTACAGTTACTGTTTTTCATTCATACTGTATTTAAATTTCATTACCTATTGATGGTCACTGGACCAGGAAATTCCCCCCCACATGTACCCCCTTTATAATCTTATCTGATATCAATATATTTTATCTCAGTTCTATTTCTCTTTATATATTTTCCAATAATTGAGACTTTTAGACTTCCATCATCTGCCCCTCCACCCAGTTTTATGCCCTTATTCCCCCCCTATTAACCATAGAAGGGGGAATATTTCACTCCCAGTATTTAGACTGGGCTATCTAGAGAGCGGCTTTGGACCGTTATTTTGAAATATTTCTTGAGTACTACCACAATCATTGATTTTTGAGATATATTCTTATTATTGATGTTTCCTAGTACTTAGTATCAACACTAGTTAGAAGATTCATTTTTTTTATCTCCCTTCCACTTATCCTCCTCTTCATTTAAGGCTACCCCACCCCTTGCTTACTAATACAGTGTAGTCTTACACCTCTATTACACTTCACTTTAGTAGTTGAATATGGGAGACTTTAGATTAATAACGCTTAACACCCCCACTAAACGAAGCCTCTTACTTAATAGCCTAAGAAAGAACAGTATATATGTCGCGCTTATTCAAGAAACTCATTGGTTGCGGGCAAAGGAAAGCACTTACCATTTTCGAAATTATTCACAAGTTTTTACAGCTTCATATGAAACTAAGTCAAGAGGGGTGGCAGTTCTCATTAAAGATACTCTTGCTTTTGAAACAATCTATATTTAGAGAGATATGCAGACACAATACCTCATTATTGTATGTGAAATTAATTAATGTTATCCTAACTTTTGTGAATGTATATGGTCCCTAATTCGGGCCAAATTAGATTTTTGAGAAAGCTCCTGAGGCGGGTGTCCACTGTGAGACAGGGTGAATTGATAATAGGTGGGGATTTCAATGTGGTGTGGGATCCAAACATTGACAGACAATCTCAATACATGGAGGCACTGATAGAGCAGCGGGTTCATTATCAAGGGCCTTCCGGAACCTGATGGCACAATATCAGTTGTACGACACTTGGAGAGCTATGATTCAGCTGCAAGAGAGTTTTACTTTTTACTCGAACCCCCATAAGTCTTACTCTAGGTTTGGATACTATCTTTGTCCTCCCTCGGCTCATTGATAGGACCACTTCTGCAAAAATTCTGTCCTCTTACTGGTCTGATCACCAGGTGGTTGTGGTGACTGTGGGGTACATGCCCGAATTCTGGTGTGTTTTTTCTTGGAAGCTAGCTGACTGGCTTTTTGGCTCACCTGAACAGAAAACTGAGATAGGTTGTATAATTGAAGACTTCTTTAACATAAACGATAATGGGGAAACCTCAATACAGACGCTATGGGCAGCCTTTAAAATCGTATATTAGAGGTTATTTTTTAAAACAGGAGGCCATAGCTAAGAAAAGGAGAGGGGAATCATTGGCAGTTTTGATGTGTCGTCTACGAGAGATGCAAAATTACTTGAAAACACATTTTCACATCAGGTAAAAGATCAGATTCAAACAATCAGATCCAGTTTAGAGATTTGGAGATTGCAAGAGTACAAAGAACATTAGAAAGATTTAAGCAGATATATTATTATAGCAACAATAAAGTGTCAATCCAATTAGCTAGTAAGCTCCGTAATCAGACGGCGCAGCGTAGAATTTTAGGATTAAAAGAGGGAGCTAGTATTTGGACATCTCCAGGAGATATAGGTAGGACATTCCATAAGTATTACAGTTCTCTATATAACTTAAGCCCCCTAGCGGGAAAACAATGACCAAGTAGGGAGCAAATAAAGCAACACCTAGAGACCCTTAACCCTCCGACCTTATTACTAGATAACGTAGTTCAGTTGAAAAGGCCGATTTCTTTAGAAGAGGTTGCTATAGTATTGAAGAACATGAAAATAGGTAAGGCTCCTGGCCCAGACGGCTTTTCTGGTAGGTTTTATAAGAACTTTAGAGAGCAATTAGCACCCATCCTCCTAAGATTTTTTAATTACTCCTTCACCTCAGGTAGTTTTCGCTCCGAGTTTCTAGAAGCTTCGATCATTACCCCATTAAAACCGGATAAAGATCCCCAAAATTGTGGGAGTTATCGGCCGATCTCTTTGATCAACACTGATACTAAGATATACTCTAAGATTCTGGCCGGTCGCCTGGCAGGGGTGCTCCCCTCCCTGATCCACAGGGATCAGGTGGGCTTTATCCCTAGTAGGGAAGGACCAAATAATACTAGAAGACTCATGCATGTATTTACAGAAGCCAAAAGGAAAGGGGTTCCACTTCTCGCCCTGTCGCTAGACGCCGAAAAGGCTTTTGACAGGGTGAAGTGGGGCTACCTATGGGAGGTGTTAGAAGTATTTGCGGTTCCTGTTGAGCTCAGAACAGCGATTAAGGCGCTATACTTGTCCCCTACGGCAAGAATTAGAGGAATTGACTTTGTGTCTCATAAGATTGATATCTCAAATGGTACCCGTCAGGGATGCCCTTTGTCACCGCTTTTGTTCGCTCTGGCAATAGAGCCCCTGGCACAGGCTATTAGACATAATGAAGATATTAGCAGAATAAAGATTGGAAATGTTCAACATAAAATTACATTATTCGCCGACGAAGTCACCTTGCTGTTGACCTCTCCTCGTTAATCCTTGCCGGCGGTTTTGTCTGTTTTAGAATATTTTGGCTGTCTGAGCTACTACAAACTAAACGAAATGAAAACTGAGGTGCTACATATAAATCTAGAGGCGAGCGACTTGATATATCTTCAGAGAAAGTATAAATTTAACTGGTCCGCAAAATATATCAAACATTTAGGAGTTTTCTTGGGACCAAGCATCCCAGATGCTATAACCAAAAATTTTGCAGACAAATTACCTGAGTTTAAGAAACTGTTGAACTCTTGGGAGTATGCTGAAATCTCTTGGACTGGTAGAGTTGCAGCGATAAAGATGTCTTTCCTCCCCAAGATTACTTATTTATTTAGGTGTGTCCCATTTCAGGTCCCTAGATCCTTGCTGAATAAATTACAAGGTATGGTGACTGAATATATCTGGAGGGGAAAGAAGCCGCAAATCTCTAGGATTTTATTACACAGGCCGATAGATAAAGGAGGGCTGGCTCTTCCGAATCTAATCCATTATAATGATGCAGCACGTCTGTCTCACATCGTAGCATGGGGGGAGACCAACGGACATCTTTAGGTGGCAAGATGTGGAGCGAGCCCTCTTACCTCACCCATTAGAACTTTCAGATTTGCTATGGATTCCAACGCACAGCAGGCAGCAGTTGGGAATTGATCACCCCATACTGCTTGATAACTTGAAGTTTTGGGATAGAATTAAGCATCTAGAGGGGATTGCTCCGCATCCTTCACCAATACATTCTTTTAGAAGCATAACGAGATGCATGATGGAGACACATGATTCCCTTTGGAGGAGATGGGATGGTTGGTGTGTTCGGGATTTATACGAAAAAGATAGATGGATGAGTGCGAGGGAATTCATTTTGAAATTATCAGGTTATTTAGCTTGATGAGAGCATGGGACTTGATGGGTCAGCCCCCAAGAGAGATATCCAAATGGGAAAGTTTGTTTTTTGTCGCGCAGTATACCAGGGAGAACCATGTTGTTTCACTACTACATTTTGTTGGAGGGCCATATAGAGCATATTTTGAATCCCCAGAGAGCATGGGAAATAGACCTGGGCGTTGCGGTGGACACCGCATCTGGAACAGAGAGTTAGCATTTACTGGGAAAGTACTTCATAATTTGGCGCTTAGAGAGCTTCATTACAAGGTTGCAGTGAGGTGGCATTTAGTTCCCACAAGATTGCATAAAATATTCCCAAACTCCTCTCCACTTTGCTG
Organism: Bombina bombina; assembly: GCF_027579735.1. NCBI lineage: Eukaryota > Metazoa > Chordata > Amphibia > Anura > Bombinatoridae > Bombina > Bombina bombina. The sequence continues at coordinate 26,943,310 of NC_069505.1, forward strand.
GAGAAATTGTGGTCAATTAGGGTCGTGGACCCATATTTGGTGGGATTGCCCCAGAATTAGACCTCTGTGGAAGAATTGATTTAAAATTCTAAAAGACCTAAACTTTGATATCCCCTTTGCTCCGACCAATGGGTTACTACACTTAACATTCCCGAAAATGGCCTTGCCTAGAAAGCAATTACTTATTTATTTATTCACCTCCGTGAAGCTACTCATAGCGAGAGCGTGGAAACAGATTTTGCCACCTACAATTCAAGAAGTCATATCTCATATGGCATATACACAAAGTATGGAAGAATATGTCTTTAGGTTACAAGATAGATTACACTTACATTACAAAACATGGTACCAATGGAATGAAATGTTCCAGACTTAGCTAACAATCTGTAGATAGAGTAGCTGCCACTTAAAACCTCATTGCAGGAGACCTTAGATCGTAGTAGATTAGATACATGGGGGGCCTAGTCTAGCCACATTTCTTTCGTTCTTTATACCTGCACCCACGGATGGAATTGCTACTCCGAACTTCTTCTCTCCCATACTTCCCTTCTGGTTTCCTTCTCCCCCACCCCTTTTTTATTCTTTTTTTTTTGTTACTAGATGGTCCTGATAATCGAAGAAGAGTTTAGTGTAAGCGTGCTGGATATTGTATTGTCTGTATTGTGGTTATGTTTAAAGAGATCTTTAATTCTTTTTATTTTATAAGCTATATGTTAATGTCACTTCAATTTATTTAAAGAGCTAAAAAGGTGATATGTCCTCAGAACGTGATATTATAATTTTGTAGCTATGAGCATTTACGGCTTGTATTTGACAAGTTTAAAAATTTGGTACAGATAATTTGCATGATGTTACTTATATATATCTTCCTTAGTTCTTTAGCAATAAGGAGCGTAGTGTTGGTATTCCACTGAATGTCAAACATTTGTCCTCTTTGCTATATCTCATGTTTACTTATGTTCATTCATTACTGTTATGTCTATGTTTTGAGATGTATATTTATTGTACCTGAATAAAAAATAAATAAATATAAAAAAAAAACAAATCTTAAAAAAACCTAAGCTACCCATTTGTATGGGCATTGCCCTTAAAGGGGCATTCAGCTCATTTTCACTGCCCTTAAAAGGGCATTCAGCTCTTTTACACTTTGCCCAAAGCCCTAATCTGCAAAAACCCCACCCCAAAAAATAAAAATACCTAACACTTACCCCAGAATATCTACTCACATTTCCTGAAGTCCGGACATCTATCTTCATCCAGGCGGCGAGAAGTCTTCATTCAGGCGGCGAGAAGTCTTCATCCAGGCGGTGACATCTTTATCCATTGCGGGGGCGTCTTCTATCTTCATCCCGGTGGCACGGAGTGGAGCTATCCTGGACCGGCGATGACATCCTGTGCGGAGCGTCTTCTTCATACGGTCACTGCTGTACACTGAAGTTGAATGCAAGATACCCGTTTCAAAATGGCGTACCTTGCATTCCTGTTGACTGATTTGATTCTTCATATTCAAATCAGCCAATAGGATGAGAGCTTCTGAAATCCTATTGGCTGTTCTAAACAGCCAATTGGATGAGAGCTACTGAAATCCTATTGCCTGTTCAGAGCGGCGGATTAGGGGTTAATAACTTTATTTAGTGGCGGCGAAGTCGGGGAGTGGGGGATTAGGGGTTATTAGCTTTTATTTAGTGGCGGCGATGTAGGGGAGCGGTGGATTAGGGGTTAATAGCTTTTATTTAGTGGCGGCGATGTCAGAAAGCGGTGGATTAGGGGTGTTTAGACTAGGGGGTTATGTTAGGGTGTTAGGTTTAAACAAAGCTTTCTTTTCCCCATAGATATCAATGGGTTTGCGTTATAGCGATCTCCATTCCGTGATCGCAGGTGTTAGTTTTTTTTCTAACACTTTCTCCTCATTGATGTCTATGGGGGAAAGCGTGCACGAGCACGTCAAATCAGTCCTTGGCTTTTGTGCCCCCTGTTTAGCGCAAAACTCGTAATGTAGGTGATTAATTTTTAACTTGCATTTAAACATTACTTGGAACTGTGACTAATATTAACATTACTTAAAAGTATTACACACACACATGCACTCGATCGGGTTGAATTGCGGCGATGTCTGTCCGCCTGCTCAGAGCAGACGGACAGGTTATGGAGCAGCGGGCCCTCAAGCTTCATTCGGAGCTTGATAAATGGGCCCCATTGTATCAAAAAATATTTTGTTTGATATAATTACCAACATTCATACAAGATAACTTTATTGTGCATGAATAAAGTCCAGGCGGACTGTACACACAATACTAATAATAATAGTACACAATACTGCTGCTGATATAGGTATCATCTTGTTATAAGGTGTTGCCTCTATCTATCATACTAAGCGGTGTAATGCTACAATCATGCAACAATTTTACCACTATAGGAAGCAACTCTGACAGTATTGGTACATGAAGTTACTGAGAATTATAATCTGCAGTTGGTAATGACAACTATATTAGATTTGTTATGTCTCCTAATAACATACAATGAGGCTTCTAAAGTATGTCCTGGACATTATAGTTGAACTATCACTGAACTCGCAAAAAAGACCCTTCTATAGCGGGGGGGCTTGTATAACAGTTACTCTGACTAGTGATTGTCCAGATTGAGCAATTACTGCATGTGAACAAACAGACGGTGAGATTACGAGTTTTGCGGTAACAGGGGTGCGTTGCTAACGCTTATTTTCAGCTCACCACTCAACTAAAGTAACGCTGGTATTACAGTTTTTTTTAAACCCGGCGTTAGCCGCAAAAAGGTGAGCGTAGACCAGAATTTAGCTCCACATCTCACCTCGATACCAGCGTTGCTTACGGTAGCGGTGAGCTGGCTAAACGTGCTTGTGCAATGGGGCTGAGCTCTCTCTCTCTCTCTCTCTCTCTCTCTCTCATCTTGGATGACGTCACTTAAAGGACCAGTCATTCAGTCGTCGGCCGTCGGATGAAGAGGATGCTCCGTGTCGGATGTCTTGAAGATGGACCCGCTCTGCTCCGGAAGAATGAAGATAGAAGATGCTGTCTGGATGAAGCCTTCTGCGGGTCTGGATGTCCTCTTCTGGCCGGATAGGATGAAGACTTCGGACCCTCTGGAGGACCACTTGTGCCTGGCTGAGTGAAGACAGCTCAAGGTAGGGTGATCTTCAAGGGGGTAGTGTTAGGTTTTTTTAAGGGGGGATTGGGTGGGTTTTAGAGTAGGGTTGGGTGTGTGTGTGATGGGTTTTAATGTTGGGGGGGTATTGTATTTTTTTTACAGGTGAAAGAGCTGATTACTTTGGGGCAATGCCCCGCAAAAGGCCCTTTTAAGGGCTATTTGTAGTTTAGTATAGGGTAGGGAATTTTATTATTTTGGGGGGCTTTTTTATTTTATTAGTGGGGTTAGATTAGGTGTAATTAGTTTAAAATTCTTGTAATTCTTTTTTTTCCTGTAATTTAGTGTTTTTTCTTCTTCGTAATTTAGTTTATGGGTCTAACGCTCACTTTCCAGCCGCGACTTTTCCATACCGCAGATCCCCCTACGCCAATTGCGTATCCTATCTTTTCAATGGGATCTTCCTAACGCCGGTATTTAGAGTCTTGGCTGAAGTGAGCGTAAGAAATCTAACGACAAAACTCCAGCCGCAGAGAAAAGCCAGGAGTTAAGAGCTTTCTGGGCTAACGCCGGTTCATAAAGCTCTTAACTACTGTGCTCTAAAGTACACTAACACCCATAAACTACTGTTCCGATCAGCCAATAGAATGCAAGCTCAATCTGATTGGATCAGACAATCGGATTGAACTTGAATCTGATTGGCTGATTCAATCAGCCAATCAGATTTTTCCTACCTTAATTCCGATTGGCTGATAGAATCCTATCAGCCAATCGGAATTCGAGGGACGCCATCTTGGATGACGTCCCTTAAAGGAACCTTCATTCGTCGGGAGTTCGTCGTGGAGGAAGGATGTTCCGCGTCGGCGGGATGAAAATGGAGCCGGAAGAAAGAAGATTGAAGATGCAGCTTGATAGAAGACTTCAGCCGGATGGAAGATCTCTTCAGCCCCCGCTTGGATGAAGACTTCAGCCGGATGATGGACCTCTTCAGCCCCCGCTTGGATGAAGACTTCAGCCGGATGATGGACCTCTTCAGCCCCCGCTTGGATGAAGACATCGCCCGGATTGGATGAAGAATTCGGCTCGGCTGAGTGAAGACGACTCAAGGTAGGAAGATCTTCAGGGGGGTAGTGTTAGGTTTTTTTAAGGGGGGTTTTGGTGGGTTAGAGTAGGGGTATGTGGGTGGTGGGTTGTAATGTTGGGGGGGGTATTGTATGTTTTTTCTTACAGGCAAAAGAGTTGTTTTCTTTGGGGCATGCCCGCAAAAGGCCCTTTTAAGGGCTGGTAAGGTAAAAGAGCTTACAATTTTTATTTTAGAATAGGATAGGGCATTTTTTTTATTTTGGGGGGCTTTGTTATTTTATTAGGGGGCTTAGAGTAGGTGTAATTAGCTTAAAATTGTTGTAATATTTTTATAATGTTGGTAAATTATTTTTTTATTTTTTGTAACTTAGTTCTTTTTTTATTTTTTGTACTTTAGTTAGTGTATTTATTTGTATTTATTTGTAGGTATTTGTATTTAATTTATTTAATTTATTTAATGATAGTGTAGTGTTAGGTTTAATTGTAACTTAGGTTAGGATTTATTTTACAGGTAATTTTGTATTTATTTTAACTAGGTAGCTATTAAATAGTTATTAACTATTTAATAGCTATTGTACCTGGTTAAAATAAATACAAAGTTGCCTGTAAAATAAATATAAATCCTAAAATAGCTACAATATAATTAGCTTTAAATAGGAATAATTTATTTTATAAGATTTATTTTATTTCGTTAGATTTAAATTATATTTAATTTAGAGGGGGTCTTAGGGTTAGGGTTAGACTTAGCTTTAGGGGTTAATACATTTATTAGAGTAGCGGCGAGGTCCGGTCGGCAGATTAGGGGTTAATACTTGAAGTTAGGTGTCAGCGATGTTAGAAAGGGCAGATTAGGGGTTAATACAATTCATTATAGGGTTTTTGAGGCGGGAGTGAAGCCGATTAGGGGTTAATACATTTATTATAGTAGCGGTGAGGTCCAGTCGGCAGATTAGGGGTTAATAATTGTAGGTAGGTGGCGGCGACGCTGGGGGCGGCAGATTAGGGGTTAATAAATATAATATAGGGGTCGGCGGTGTTAGGGGCAGCAGATTAGGGGTACATAGGGATAACGTAGGTTGCGGCAGTGTACGGAGTGGCAGATTAGGTGTTAAAAAAATATGGGGGTTAATAAGTGTAAGGTTAGGGGTGTTTAGACTCGGGGTACATGTTAGGGTGTTAGGTGCAGACTTAGGAAGTGTTTCCCCATAGGAAACAATGGGGCTGCGTTAGGAGCTGAACGCTGCTTTTTTGCAGGTGTTAGGTTTTTTTTCAGCTCAAACTACCCCATTGTTTCCTATGGGGAAATAGTTTTTGAAGCTGGCCACGTCCGTAAGCACCGCTGTTATTTAGAGTTGCAGTGGCGGTAAATATGCTATACGCTCCCTTTTTGGAGCCTAACGCAGCCCTTCTGAAAACTCTAAATACCAGCGGTATTTAAAAGGTGTGGGGGGGAAAAAGCACGCGTAGCTAACGCACCCCTTTGGCCGCAGAACTCTAAATCTAGCCATTTAATTGTAATTAATTGTATGTAGTTTAGGTAATTAGTTTAATGATAGTGTAGTGTTAGGTGTAATTGTAACTTAGGCTAGGGTTTATTTTACAGGTACTTTTGTACTTATTTTAGCTAGGTAGTTATTAAATAGTTAATAACTATTTAATAACTATTGTACCTAGTTAAACTTAATACAAACTTGCCTGTAAAATAAAAATAGACCCTAAGATAGCTACAATGTAACTATTAGTTATATTGTAGCTAGCTTAGGGTTTATTTTATCAGTAAGTATTTAGTTTTAAATAGGATTAATTTATTTAATTATGGTAAATTTATTTTGTTTAATTTAAATTATATTTAAGTTAGGTTTAGACTTAGGTTTAAGGGTTAATAAATTTAATATAGTAGCGGCGACGTTGGGGTCGGAAGATTAGGGGTAATAAATGTAGGTAGGTGTCGGCGATGTTAGGGACGGCAGATTAGGGGTTAATTAAATTTAACTAGTGTTTGAGAGGCGGGAGTGCAGCGGTTTAGGGGTTAATACATTTATTAAAGTGGCGGCGATGTCCGGTCGGCAGATTAGGGGTTAAACATTTTATTTAACTGTTTCCGATGTGGGGGGGGGGTCGGTTTAGGGGTTAATAGGTAGTTTATGGGTGTTAGTGTACTTTTAGCACTTTAGTTAAGAGCTTTATGTTCCGGCGTTAGCCCATAAAACTTAACTACTGACTTTTATATGCGGTAGCAGTCTTGCCAGGAGAGGGTCTACCGCTCACTTTTTTAGGCGATCATAATACCGGTGTTAGGAAAATCCCATTAAAAAGATAGGATACGCAATTGACATAAGGGGATTTGCGGTAAGCTAAAATCGTGGAAAAAAAGTGAGCAGTAGACCCTTTCCTGCCTGACTCGTAATACCAGCGGGCGTTAAAAAGCAGCATTGGGACCCCTCAATGCTGCTTTTTAAGGCTAACGCAAGACTAGTAATCTAGCCGAGAGTAAGTGGATAAAAAGTGAGGTACTATGATCTCTATTTGTTTCACAGTTGTACTTATATCTTGGTACCCATGTACAGCACTGCAGAATCTGTTGGCGCTTTATAAATAAAGAATAATAATAATACTGAGAAAAAAATGTTCTCTTTATTTTTGTGTATATATTTATTTATATAGATATATAGGTATCGATATGTATGTATTAAAATATATATTTATAAATAAAAAGAACATTTTCTTCCATGTGAAGAACATGCAGTTGATCTAGCGCAGTCTTGGTTTAGCGTGCGAGTGAGTCTTTCACTTGTGTGCTAACTTTTTACTTTCAACTTGTAATACGCTCACAAATGCAGCAGCACCACTTGTAATCTAACCCGTAGTGTTTTTAGATTTGTGAGAATTAATGCATTTATGATGTCAATAAAGGAGCCATTTTATTAAAACCGTAAACAGGACATTTTGCTTCAAAGGGGTAGATTTATGTAGGGTTGAGAAGATTATGGGGCCTATCTATCAAGCTCCGAAAGGAGCTTAACGGCCCGTGTTTCTGGCGAGTCTTCAGACTCGCCAGAAACAGCAGTTATGAAGCAGCGGTCACAAAGACTGCTGCTCCATAACCTGTCCGCCTGCTCTGAGCAGGTGGACAGACATCGCCGGAAATCAACCCAATCGAGTATGATCGGGTTGATTGACACCTCCCTGCTGGCAGCCCATTGGCCGCGAGTCTGCAGGGGGCGGCGTTGCACCAGCAGCTCACATGAGCTGCTGGTGCAATGCTGAATACGGAGAGCGTATTGCTCTCCGTATTCAGCGAGGTCTGGCGGACCTGATCCGCAATGTCGGATCAGGTCTTCCAGACTTTGATAAATAGAGGCCATGGTCCGGTGTAGCAAACCATGTCCGCTCAACCTCACTAAATGCCGATAATTCTAGTGAAATGCTTGTGCAATGCTGCCCCCTGCACATTGGCGGCCAATCGGCTGCTAGCAGGGACTGTCAATCATTCAATTGTATCAGATCGGGACGATTGCAGTCGCCACCTAAAAGATGGTGGAGAAGTTAAGGAGCAGCGCTCTTACGACCACTGCTTCATAACTTATGCTTCAGGCAAGCCAGAAACGATGGGCGTAGAAAGCAGCATCCGTTGCTTAATAAATCTGCCTCAAAATGTGCACTTGAATCAAGTTGTTCCTAGACAGGGCATGAAGAAGATGCGCTGTGCCTTAGATTTCTTCAGAAACTGATATGCGGTTCAGGTATTATTAAGGAATACAGATTTATCACTAGTATGTAAATGGCGATGTTAATTTAAAAGGGACAGTCTACTCCAAAAGTGTTATTGTATAAAAAGATAGATAGATCCCTTTATTACCCATTCCCCAGCTTTGCATAACCAGCACAGTTATATTAACACACTTTTTACCTCTGTGATATACCAGTGGGTGGGATTGCACACAAGCTCAAAATAGTGCTTGAGTGCGATGCTGAATTCCGTATCTGCGCCCCTGTCTGCCTAAGCTTGATAAATTGCCCCCTATCACTCCAAGGGGCCAATTTACCATTGTGCCGGCGGACATGATCCGCATATGCTGTCGACATTTATCAATGCACAAGCATTTCTTGTGAAATACTGGCGCGATGCTGCCCCCTGCAGATTGGCCACTAGCAGGGAGTGTCAATCAACCCGATCGTATCCGATCGGGTGAATTGCGATCCACCTCCTCAGAGGTAAGGAACGAGTTAAGGAGCAGCATAATAAATCGGCCACAAAATACGTTAGGCTGATATAATTTGTTTAAGAAATAAACAGATTGAACTCACCTGGTCAAATCACTGTAAAATCTGAACCTGTATTGTGCCATATATCAGAGTGTAATCAAGTAGCCATCTCTGTGTCAGTTATTACCAATGTGACTTGTATATTTGCATACAGCAAACTAAATTGTATTTGCGAATCACTTTCAGTCAAATTCAAAGTATCATGTCCAGTTATTCAAAGGGCTCGATTTATCAGTCAAGGGTGAAGAGGGGTGTGCATATTCGCGCCTGTCTGCCCCAGCTCTCCTCTGGTGGGCAGAAATCCACTGCCAGAATTAAACATTGCACACAAGCGCTATTTTGCGGTGGAGAAGAGTTAAACAAGCAGTGGTCTGATGACCTCTTCCTGATAAATAATGACTGCAGGTTCTCTTGTGTCTGATGACCTCTGCCTGATAAATACTGACTGCAGGTTCTCTTGTGTCTAATGACCTCTGTCTGATAAATACTGACTGCAGGTTCTCTTGGGTCTGATGACCGCTGCTTGATAAATACAGACTGCAGGTTCTCTTGTGACTGATGACCGCTGTTTGATTAATACTGACTGCAGGTTCTCTTGTGTCTAATGACCGCTGCTTGATAAATACTGACTGCAGGTTCTCTTGTGTCTGATGACCGCTGCTTGATAAATACTGACTGCAGGTTCTCTTGTGTCTGATGACCGCTGCTTGATAAATACTGACTGCAGGTTCTCTTGGGTCTGATGACCGCTGCTTGATAAATACTGACTGCAGGTTCTCTTGTGTCTGATGGCCGGTGCTTGATAAATACTGACTGCAGGTTCTCTTGCATCTGATGACTGCTGCTTGATAAATACTGACTGCAGGTTCTCTTGTGTCTGATGACCTCTGCCTGATAAATACTGACTGCAGGTTCTCTTGTGTCTGATGACCGCTGCTTGATAAATACTGACTGCAGGTTCTCTTGTGTCTGATGACCGCTGCTTGATAAATACGGACCGCAGGTTCTCTTGTGTCTGATGACCGCTGCTTTATAAATACTGACTGCAGGTTCTCTTGTGTCTGATGACCACTGCTTGATAAATACTGACTGCAGATTCTCTTGTGTCTGATGACCGCTGCTTTATAAATACAGACTGCAGGTTCTCTTGTGTCTGATGACTGCTGCTTGATAAATACTGACTGCAGGTTCTCTTGTGTCTGATGACCGCTTATTGATCAATACTGACTGCAGGTTCTCTTGTGTCTGATGATCACTGCTTGATAAATACTGACTGCAGGTTCTCTTGTGTCTGATGACCGCTGCTTGATAAATACTAACGGCAGGTTCTCTTGTGTCTGATAACAGCTACTTGATAAATACTGACTGCAGGTTCTCTTGTGTCTGATGACCGCTGCTTGATAAATACTGACTGCAGGTTCTCTTGTGTCTGACGACCGCTGCCTGATAAATACTGACTGCAGGTTCTCTTGTGTCTGATGACCTCTGCTTGATAAATACTGACTGCAGGTTCTCTTGTGTCTGATGACCTCTGCTTGATAAATACTGACTGCAGGTTCTCTTGTGTCTGATGACCGATGCTTGATAAATATTGACTGCAGGTTCTCTTTTGTTTGATGACCGCTGTTTGCTAAATACTCACTGCAGGTTATCTTGTGTCTGATGACTACTGCTTGATAAATACTGACTGCAGGTTCTCCTGTGTCTGATAACCTCTGCTTGATTAATACTGACTGCAGGTTCTCTTGTGTTTGATGACTACTGCTTGATAAATACTGACTGCAGGTTCTCTTGTGTCTGATGACCGCTGCTTGATAAATACTGACTGTAGGTTCTCTTGTGTCTGATGACCGCTGCTTGATAAATACTGACTGCAGGTTCTCTTGTGTCTGATGACCGCTGCTTGATAAATACTGACTGTAGGTTCTCTTGTGTCTGATGACCGCTGCTTGATAAATACTGACTGCAGGTTCTCTTGTGTCTGATGACTACTGCTTGATAAATACTGACTGCAGGTTCTCTTGTGTCTGATGACCGTTGCTTGATAAATACTCACTGCAAGTTCTCTTGTGCGAATCTGCAGTCGTAGGGAGGTAAAGGGCTTGATAAATCGAGCCCAAAGTTTCTACATGAATGTAAGTAGTCCTGCTGTACATAGTTTCTGCATCAAATTCGTAAATATATAAATAAAGGAGTGTAAATTGCCACCATTGTCTCAATGTAACTGCTGCTACAGAACTCAAATGCTAACCTGAGACTACACCCTCTGACATTAAGCTCCATATATATCAGGTAATAAGGAATGAGGCTGTAATCTGCTGTCTAAACTCTGGAGTATCCTCATACTCTATGCTCATTCACAGGATGAATAATTTCCTAAGATGGAACCATTTTCTCACTCCTTAAAGCAAATCAATTAAAGGGATACCAAACCCAATTGTTTTATTTCATGATTCAGATAGAGGTGCTGAATTATTCAGCTCTGAATGGAGCCTGATGCCCCTGTTTCCATGCGAGCCTTCAGGCTTCCCGGAAACAGCAGTTATGAAGCAGCGGTCTAAAGACAGCTGCTCCATAACTGGTCTGCCTGCTCTGAGGCTGCAGACATCAATCCACCCGATCCTATATGATACTGATTGACACCTTCTGCTAGCAGATGATTGGCCGCAAATCTGCCGAGGGAGGCATTGCACAAGCAGTTCTGGTGAACTGCTTGTGCAATGATAAATGCAGACAGCGTATGCCCCATAGCATGCAATTTTAAGCAATTTTGTAATTTACTCTTATTATCAATTTTTCTTCCTTCTCTTGGTATCTTTATTTGAAAAAATAGGAATCTAAGCTTAGGAGCCTGTCCATTTTTGGTTTAGCACCTGGGCAACGCTTGCTGATTCGTGGCTGATAACTCTTGCGCGTGAGTCGGATGTAGCTGGTGTATTACAAGTTGAATGTAAATGCCCTTGTTGGGATAGCACGACTTCAGAGGTCTAGCTAACTGTTGCACTCAACTAAAAATTTGCACAAAACACATCAAAAATACATTTAACTGTACAGTAATACTCATAATAGCACTGTGTGATAAAAACAAATTGCATAAAAATATTATAAGGACTCAAAGATATGAGGTCTCAGGTGTAAGAAAGAAAAAGTAGCCAAAGGGCTTTAACATAGAGATACATATACAGGTGAAACTCGAAAAATTAGACTATCGTGCAAAAGTTAATTTATTTCACTAATGCAACTTAAAAGGTGAAACTAATATATGAGATATACTCATTACATGCAAATCAAGATAGTTCAAGCCGTGATTTGTCATAATTGTGATGATTATGGCTTACAGCTCATGAAAACACAAATCCACAATCTCAGAAAATTAGAATATTGTGAAAAGGTGCAATATTCTAGTCTCAAAGTGTCCCAATCTAATCAGCTAATTAAGCCATAACACCTGCAAAGGGTTCCTGAGCCTTTAAATGGTCTCTCAGTCTGGTTCAGTAGGAATCACAATCATGGGAAAGACTGCTGACCTGACAGTTGTGCAGAAAACCATCATTGACACCCTCCATAAGGAGGGAAAGCCTCAAAAGGAATTGCAAAAGAAGTTGGATGTTCCCAAAGTGCTGTATCAAAGCACATTAATAGAAAGTTATGTGGAGGGGAAAAGTGTGGAAGAAAAAGGTGCATAAGCAGCAGGGATGACCGCAGCCTGGAGAGGATTGTCAGGAAAAGGCCATTCAAAAGTGGTGAGGACTTTCACAAGGAGTGGACTGAGGCTGGAGTCAGTGCATCAAGAGCCACCACACACAGACGGATCCTGGACATGGGCTTCAAATGTCGTATTCCTCTTGTCAAGCCACTCCTGAACAACAAACAATGTCAGAAGCGTCTTACCTGGGCTAAAGAAAAACAGACCTGGTCTGTTGCTCAGTGGTCCAAAGTCCTCTTTTCTGATGAGAGCAAATTTTGCATCTCATTTGGAAACCAAGGACCCAGAGTATGGAGGAAGAATGGAGAGGCACACACTGCAAGATGCTTGAAGTCCAGTGTGAAGTTTCCACAGTCTGTGTTGATTTGGGGAGCCATGTCATCTGCTGGTGTTGGTCCACTGTGCTTCATTAAGTCCAGGGTCAACGCAGGCATCTACCAGGAGATTTTGGAGCACTTCATGCTTCCTTCCACAGACCAGATCTATGGGGATGCTGACTTCATTTTCCATCAGGACTTGGCACCTGCCCACACTGCCAAAAGCAGCAAAACCTGGTTCAATGACCGTGGGATTACTGTGCTTGATTGGCCAGCAAACTCGCCTGACCTGAACCCCATAGAGAATCTATGGGGCATTGCCAAGAGAAAGATGAGAGACATGAGACCGAACAATGCAGAAGAGCTGAAGGCCGCTATTGAAGCATCCTGGTCTTCCATAACACCTCAGCAGTGCCACAGGCTGATAGCTTCCCTGCCACGCCGCATTGAGGCAGTAATTGCTGCAAAAGGGGCCCAAACCAAGTACAGAGGTCCAATATTGTTCTATGTACAATCCTTGTTTTATTGATTGCATGTAATATTCTAATTTTCTGAGATTGTGGATTTGGGGTTTTCATGAGCTGTAAGCCATAATCATCACAATTATGACAAATCACGGCTTGAACTATCTTGCTTTGCATGTAATGAGTCTATTTCATATTTTAGTTTCACCTTTTAAGTTGTATTAGTGAAATAAATTAACTTTTGCACAATATTCTAATTTTTCGAGTTTCACCTGTACATTGCTAAATATTTGTATATATTACGGGTAAAGTCAGATATCAGGTAATCCTAGGATTACCCGGGTAAAACTGGCATTACCCCAGCGGCTCTGGGTAAAATCATACATCTGGCTTTACCCAGGTAATCCTAGGATTACTCAAACGCTTTTGGATAAAGCTATAAATGCTGTTTGAAAACAACACGGACATCACTTTCTGCAGCCATTTTGCTCATAACTTCCTACAACCCACACATAACCCAGAAGCTGGTGTTGTAAACTTTTATACAATGCACTGTAATTCCCCCATCCTCACTATCTTTTTTGCCTCTGCCTCATTCCCAAAGGTTTACTTGGGGTGAATGCCAGAGTATTGGCGGAACACCTTCATTGAACCCACCAGGCAAAAAAATGAGTGAAGATGGGGGGAATTACAGTGCACCGTATATATGTGTGAAGCTTTATCTAGAAGTGTTTGGGTAATCCTAGGATTACCCGGGTAAAGCCAGATGTATGATCTTACATTGGGCTTAACCCACAGCCGCTGGGGTAATGTCAGTTTTACCCGGATAATCCTCGGATTACCTGGATATCTAACTTTACCCGTATATATATATATGTGTGTGTGTGGATATGTGTATGTATATAAGTGTGTAAATATGTATCAGTTTACGCGATCAGGGTTGTGCGTGAGTAGGGTTTTAGTTTTTTCCCCCCACTTTCCGTGTTCCACTAAAGTCTATGGGGTAATGCGCTAACATGTTTGAGATATTTAAAGTTAAGCTTTTTGCACGCGTCGGGTTAATGTTTGTGTGCAAACTTTTTACTTTTAACTTGTAATACGCATAGTACCCGACACAAAAAGTTTACTTCTAGCAAAGTTAACGCACAAGCAGGAGGTCTCATTTGTGTTCTACTCTAAATCTAGCCAAATATGTTGTCTGGTGATTTATCAAATTCATTTAAAGTTGTTTCAAATTGTATGTTCCATCTTAATCATGTAAGTTTAATGTTTACTTTTCTGTACAGTTAAAGATGCAACTAGTGCTGGTGATACAAGCCAACAGCAGCACAAAAACCGACACCACACAAATGTTTTCTCCCTTAAATGTGTTTGTTTTTTCATTAAGGACATTCGTTCATCATTTCTGGATGAATGCAAGAAATATAGAAACATTTCTCATTTTTATATTTATCCAGAACAGGAAATTATTTGTATATTAGCATAACAAGACCACAACAAATAGTATCCATAAAATCTTCAGTCAAATGTGATTAGTAAACAGCCAGATAGTAATAAATGCTGGAAAAACTTACCATGTAGCCGAAGCAACAGCCACAGATGAGAGCAAGTATACATAAAAGTAAAAATGCATATTGGAATATCAATATCCCAAAAGCGAAGTTGTAAGCTCCAAGGTTGCATGGTCTAGGAGAAACGCTGAAAACTGAGAAAACCCATACGCTTCCTGAAAAAGAAAATACATCATTAATCTCAAAAAATTATTTGCACTGATAGATTTGTCTTAATTAAAAAAATGCTCCCACAAAAGTATTCATTCAAATACCTCGATATGTGGCAATGTTTGTTTGTTTATTTAGAATTTTCTTAACCTTACTGCTCATATTAATATATTTCTTGACAAAAATCATCCCATTGTTATTTTTATTGTATTTCTAGATATCTAAATTTTCTTTCATACAAGAGAAAAGGTAACCTAAGTTATAACATGGCAGCTCCTTTTGTTTATAGACACTAACACCTAGATTACGAGTTTTGCGTTAGAGGCTATGCGGTGCTAACGAGCAGTTTATGCTCACCGCTCACTTACAGACAGCGCTGGTATTACGGGTTTTTACAACCCAGACAAGAAGTGAGTGTTGAGCAAAATTTTCCTCATTACCGCACTCCAATACCAGCGCTGCTTACGTTAGCGGTAAGCTGGTGTAACGTGCTCGTGCACGATTTCCCCATAGGAATCAACGGGGAGAGCCGGCTGAAAAAAGTCTAACACCTGCAAAAAAGCAGCGTAAAGCTCCTTAACGCAGCCCCATTGATTCCTATGGGGAAATAAAATGTATGTCTACACCCTAACATGAACCCCGAGTCTAAACACCCCTAATCTTACACTTATTAACCCCTAATCTGTTGCCCCCGACATCGCTGCAACCTACATTATATTATTAACCCCTAATCTGCCGCTCCGGACACTGCCGCCACCTACATTATACTTATGAACCCCTAATCTGATGCCCCCAACATCGCCGCAACCTACATTATATTTATTAACCCCTAATCTGCCTTCCCCAATGTCGCTGCAACCTACCTACACTTCTTAACCCCTAATCTGCTGCCCCCAACGTCGCCTCCACTATAATAAACATATTAACCCCTAAACCGCCACACTCCCGCATCGCAAACATTAGTTAAAGATTATTAACCCCTAATCTGCCATCCCTAACATCGCCGCCACCTACATTTATTAACCCCTAATCTTCCGCCCCCAACGTCGCCACCACTATTCTAAATTTATTAACCCCTAAACCTAAGTCTAACCCTAACACCCCCTAACTTAAATATAATTTAAACAAATCTTAATAAAATTACTATAATTAACTAAATTATTCCTATTTAAAACTAAATACTTACCTATAAAATAAACCCTAAGCTAGCAACAATATAACTAATAGTTACATTGTAGCTAGCTTAGGGTTTATTTTGATTTTACAGGCAAGTTTGTATTTATTTTAACTAGGTACAATAGTTATTAAATAATTATTAACTATTTAATAGCTACCTAGCTAAAATAAATACAAAAGTTCCTGTAAAATAAAACCTAACCTAAGTTACAATAACACCTAACACTACAGTATAATTAAATTAATTCCCTAAATTAAATACAATTAAATACAATTAAATAAAATTAGCTAAATTACAAAAAACCCCCACTAAATTACAGAAAATAATAAACAAATTACAAGATTTTTAAACTAATTACACCTAATCTAATCCCCCTAACAAAATAAAAAGCCCTCCCAAAATAAAAAAAAAAGCCCTACCTTTACACTAAATTACAAATAGCCCTTAAAAGGGCCTTTTGCGGGGCATTGCCCCAAAGTAATCAGCTCTTTTACCTGTAAAAAAATTTACAAATCCCCCCCCCCCAACATTAAAACACACAACCAACCCTACTCTAAAACACACCCAATACCCCCTTAAAAAAAACCTAACACTAACCCCTTGAAGATCACCTTACCGGGAGAAGTCTTCATCCAACTGGGCCGAAGTCCTCAACGAATCCGGCAGAAGTGGTCCAACAGACGGGCAGAAGTGGTCCTCCAGATGGGCAGAAGTCTTCATCCAGACGGCATCTTCTATCTTCATCCATCCGGCGGGGAGCGGGTCCATCTTCAAGACATCCGACGCGGAGCATCCTCTTCTTTCCACTGCGACTGAAGAATGAAGGTTCCTTTAAGTGACATCATCCAAGATGGTTTCCCTTAGATTCTGATTGGCTGATAGAATTCTATCAGCCAATCGGAATTAAGGCAGAAAAAATCCTATTGGCTGAGGTATATTTGTCTTTATTTTAGCTAGGTAGTTAGTAAATAGTTAATAAGGATTTAGTAACTATTCTACCTAGTTAAAATAAATACAATGTTGCCTGTAAAATAAAAATAAACCCTAAGCTAGATACAATGTAACTATTAGTTATATTGTAGCTAGCTTAGGGTTTATTTTACAGGTAAGTATTTAGTTTTAAATAGGAATAATTTAGGTAATGATAGGAATTTTATTTAGATTTATTTAAATTATATTTAAGTTAGGGGGGGTAAGGGTTAGTGTTAGACTTAGGTTTAGGGGTTAATAACTTTATTATAGTGGCAGCGACTTGGAGGCGGGGTTAATAAATGTATGTAGGTGGCGGAGATGTTAGGGATGGCAGATTAGGCTGCAAAGAATTTTACAGGAGCACCAGAGTAGTGGGTAAAATTGAAATGCTTTATTATGGTTCAATAGGGTACCATTTCCCCATGGTAAAAAAAGACAGAAATAAAGTATAAACAGTTGACAAAAGGCTGTCCGGTTTCGGCTACTGCCTTACTCCTAGCCTGCTTCAAGCCCACTACTCTGGTGCTCCTGTAAAATTCTTAGAGTTTACAATGGCCAACAGTGAGCACAGGTACTGGGTATAACTGTGGAGGAAGAGCTTTTCACTGCATTTGACTGGTCCCTATCTAGGGGTTAAGGAGAACATTGCAGAGCACCTGAAAGCGATGCCAAGGAAGGACTGAGGAAGCCCAGGCACCGGTCTGAAAAGGTGAGCACCCTGCAAGGGGACTCCTATGCACAAATCTACAGCATCTAAGTTTTCAAAGCAACAAACACAGAACCCAGGAGCAGTGAGTCATTTTGGCTTTCATTACTGACTTTTTCATGTCTGTTTGTGCTATCCCGGGGAATAGAATAGAGTGGGTGAGAAGGGGAACACCCACACTATTTGCATCAGTCTATTTAATGCGGTGTTTAGATGAAACTTCATCAATATTTGAATACTACTTGAAGTGCACACACCCTACCCTTTTTCCCCTATATTTCTTGTTGTTATATGGCAGATTAGGGGTTAATAATATTTAACTAATGTTTGCGAGCCGGGAATGCAGCGGTTTAGGGGTTAATATATTTATTATAGTGGCGGCGATGTCCGGTTCGGCAGATTATTTGCGATGTGGGAGGGCCTCAGTTTAGGGGTTAATAGGTAGTTTATGGGTGTTAGTGTACTTTTTAGCACTTTAGTTAAGAGTTTTATGCTACGGTGTTTTCAGACTAGTAATACCGGCGCTATGCAAGTCCCATTGAAAAATTAGGATACGCAATTTACGTAAGTGGATTTGCAGTATTTCCAAGTCTGGACAAAATTGAGCGGTACTCCTGTACCTGCAAGACTCGTAATACCAGCGGGCGTTAAAAAGCAGCGTTGGGACCGGCCAACGCTGCTTTTTAAGCCTAACGCACAACTCGTAATCTAGCCGTAAAACTTTACACTTATTTTGTCAACATTTAAACAGCAAATGAAACTTTAAAAAATAAATCTACTTGTTATTCTCAGACTAATCTTTTCTTTGAATGCTTCACTCTTTCTAACATGATAGAGTGATATTGTTTTTTCAAGTTCGTTTGCACGCAAGTTAAATTGTGCCCGTATTACAAGGTGAAAGAAAACGCGATCGATTGAGCACAATTGAAGTTAACTGTTTTGCAAAACAAAAAAATGTCACTAAACACATCAAAAATACGTTACACTTATAATAACAGTATTCAATAAAAAATAATTACCAGAATATATTACATAAAAAAGTTATAAGGGTTCAAATATATGAAGTCTCCGGTGTTAGGAAAAAAGCCTACAAAGGACTTTAACATAGAAATACATATACATGTCTAAATATATATATATATATATATATATATATATATATATATATATATATATATGTGTGTGTGTACATACTGTATGCATTTATATGTGTATACTTACTGTATATGTATTTATATGTGTATATACAGTATGTATTTACAGACATATATACACATATAAACAAATGTATACATATGTATACATATATAGGCATAAATATATAAAAAAATATATGTAAATAAATAAATGTGCATTGGTGCCCTTTGCGGTCAAAAAGATGAAAACATGTGAATGCATATTAATGCAATATTTATAATTGATAAAGGGCTAGATTACAAAAAAAAGCGCAAATTTAACATGCGCTCCGTAAACAGGCCTGTTTACGGGTGCACGTTAAATAACCAGCCATTACAAGTGGCTGGTTCATTAACCAGAGATCAGATCTCTGGTTAATGAACAAAAATATCTCCAAAAATACAGTGTACGATTCTTATTTAAAAAAAAAAAAAAAAATGGTATCATCTTTATTTTTTATTAAAATAACTGCACAAAGCAGTTATTAGGGGTTAAAGTGAGCAGATGTGGGGTGTTAGAAAAAAAAAACAACAACAACACTGAAAAGTGCCTTTACGTTGAGGTTTATGGAAACTGTGTGATCTCTGTAAATATATATGTATATGCTTATACATATACTGTATATGTATGTGTTAATATGTGTATATACACATATAAGCACATAAATATATATGTATATATATTTAATATTTGCTGCCCATCGCTGCGCGACTTACTCCCCCTTCACTGCGCTAGCTACTGTGCCATATCTATCGGCAACAGAACAAAGCTTCCATGCAATGCAGAGCTGTATTCCTGATGCCTGGATCCCCAGCGTCGGTCCTCAACGGTGGCGGTCCTCAGCGGCGGCGTTCCTCGGCGGCATGGAGGCTCCTCTTCATCTGATGTCCGTCGTAGACTGAAGATTGAATGCAAGGTACAGCAATCAATTTGGGGTACCTTGCATTCCTATTGGCTGAAATTTTTAAATCAGCCAATAGGATTAGAGCTACTGAAATCCTATTGGCTGTTCAAATCAGTCAATAAGATTTCAGTAGTTCTCATCCTATTGGCTGATTTCAAAATTTCAGCCAATAGGAATGAAAGGTACCCCAAAAAACAAGGGGTATCTTGCACTCAATCTTCAGTGTGCGACGGGCGATCACATGAAGAGGAGCCTCCACGCCGCCGAGGACCGCCACCTCCAAGGTCCCCCACTGAGGATCCAGGCATTGGGAACACAGCTCCGCACCTCTGCTCCGTGCCGCCTTCACTCCGCATGAAGATAGAAGATGATGGATCTGTCTGGAAGAAGACCTTCTCTGCCAGACTTCAGGAACAGTGACTACCTATTTGGGGCTTAGGATTAGGCTTTTTTTATTTTTATTTTTGGGGTGTTTTTTTAGATTAGGGTTTTTTGGGCTTGAAAAAGAGCTGATTGCCCTTTTAAGGGTAGTAAAAGAGCTGAATGCCCTTTTAAGGGCAATGCCCATACAAATGCCCCTTTAGGGGCATTGGGTAGTTTAGTTTTTTAGTTTTAGGTTTTTATATTTTGGTTGTTTAGGTGGGTGGGGTTTTTTTTGCTGTTAGGGGGACTTAGTATTTTTTAGAGGTAAAAGATCTGTTTAACTTAGGGCAATGCCCTACAAAAGGCCCTTTTAAGGGCTATTGGTAGTTTAGATTAGGGGATGTTTTTATTTTGGGGGGCTTTTTTATTTTCATAGGGATTAGGTATAATTTTTTTATTTTTGATAATTTTGTTTATTTTTTCTATAATGTTAGACTTTTATATTTTTTGTAATTTAATGTTAGTTTTTTTTTTAATTGTAATTTAGTAGTAATTGTGGTTAATTTAGATGGTGTAAGGTTAGGGGGCTTAGTAATTAAATTAGTTATTTGTGTTGTGGGGGGTTGGCGACGGACGCGTTACAAACTATATATATATATATACAGTATATATACATGTCTAAATTTGTATAAAATTATATATATATATATACAGGTGGCCCTCGTTTTACAACGGTTCAATTTACACCGTTTCAGAATAACAACCTTTTTTTCCAGTCATGTGACTGCTATTGAAAAGCATTGAGAAGCAGTGCATTTATTAAAATAGCCAGTAGGTGGAGCTGTCTGCTTGTGTTGCAGCAAAGCCAAGCAAGCTGAAATTAATCAGTTTAACCAGACCTGAGCTATCGAGCAGATTTCAAAGGAACACGATCTTCCTGTCTATAAATCAGTCCAGATTGGAATGCATAGAAAGAACAATTTGCAGAAAAATGCAAGTGAAGTCTGTGTTGTGTGATTATTTTATTAGGTTTATAATGCTGTTTAGCAAATGTTTTTGTTTATTTAACTTAGTTTAATTATATATTCTGTGTTGTGTGATTATTTTATTAGGTTTATAATGCTGTTTAGCATTTAAAGTCTTCATTTCAAAGCTTTAAAAATAATGTATTAGGTGTTACTTATGACAATTTTGAGAGGGTTCTGGAACCTATCTCCCTCACTTCCCATTGACTTACATTATAAACTAAGTTTCAATTTACAATGGTTTCGATTTACAACCATTCCTTCTGGAACCTAACCCCGGCGTAAACTGAGGGCTACCTGTATATATATGTGTGTGCGTACATATGTATTGTTCATTTATATGTGTATATCATTGTATTGTGTGTGTGTACATATGTATTGTTATTTATATGTGTATATCATTTATATGTGTATATCATTGTATTGTGTGTGTGTACATGTGTATTGTTAATTTATATGTGTATATCATTTATATGTGTATATATGTATATACATACATATATACACATATAAACACATATATACACATATGAAAAATTATATTTCTCCAACATTAATATTTAATAATGTGTTCTACTGTACATATTTCACATTCCAATGTTCTTCACATACATGACAATGTTATTTGTATTGCAAATACATATTTCTTTATATATCTGTATATACATATACCTATTTATCTTTTCCTATATATATATATATATATATATATATATATAGATAGATCGATAGATGATAGATAGATAGATAGATAGATAGATAGATATAGATATCTATTTTACATTAATATCATATATATATATATATATATTTAATCATATGTGAAGAGCATTATTATTTGTATTGTAAATACATATTTCTTTACATATTTGTATATACATATACCTATTTATCTTTATATATATATATATATATATATATATATATATATATATATATATATATTACATTAATATTATCATATATATATATATATATATTTATATATATAAATATATATTTAATAATAAAAAAAATCTATGTGAAGAACATTGTAATGTAAAATATGCATAATGCGCTTGGGGTTTTGCGCTTTAGGTCTAAGGCCACAAGTTAGCGCATGTTAGTTATCTTAAGGAGTGTCATGGAAATAATAAAATATAAAATATTTTTGAAATGTTATAATAACTATTAATAATTATTCTAGATACTGTAATATATATATTATATGGATTAGTTAGAATTTTTAGTACATTTATAATAATTAATAATTATTATTATATTTTTTTTTATGTTATATATTTAATATTTTCATAACACATCTTAAGACAACTAATTCTTCGTATGTGCTAACCCGACAACTCGTTAAACCTAAAGTTCAAATCCCGAAGCTCGTTACGTTTATTCCAATGTTCTTAACATGGAAAAAATATTAATATTAAAAAAATATATATATATATATATATATATATACAAAGTCGCCTGGGCTCCGCACTCACTGCAAGAACTGTAAATTGCCCGGGGTGCATACAAAGAATACACATGTGAAGGAATAAAGGACGCACTCTTCAGGTCTTGACAAACAAGTATTTAATAATACCACATTAGGTGACGTTTCGGGGTAACTAGCCCCGTCCTCAGACCCTGAGGACGGGGCTAGTTACCCCGAAACTTTACCTAATATGGTATTATTAAATACTTGTTTGTCAAGACCCGGAGAGTGCGTCCCTTATTCCTTCACACACACACACACATATATATATCAAAAAACAGTCAAAAGGGAGATTTTTAAAGGGAAGAGGTTACTCCTCTCTTTTTAAAAGAAAGGGAATCAGCACTCTTTTAATTCTTAAAATATATATTTTTTATTTATATCATCCTTGTTCAATACATTAATTAAATTTACAGTGACACAATTACATCAAACCCCCCAAAAATACAAGGTAATGGTTCCTTCTGACTATAGAGCATGCTCTTGTTTTTTAAAAATATGTAGACATAGGCCCAGTCTAAGTTAATATAACGATCCCAGGCTATTTAATCCTAAGTAAAAATATACTTTAGACACATAATACTGCATAGCACTTTGCTCTATACTTAAATCTATTAACCAACATCAGACTGTTTTGTTAACCAATATTGCTACATATTGCATACATGAAAACCAGTCCCCTTTATTCAGAGTCCTGCTAAATTAGAGCAATGTCCGCTGTTTGTCGCGTTACTTTTTCTATAGTTTTCTGTTACAATCTGTTTCCCTTCTTTTTTTTATGTCTAGGAATGGTAAATTCTTTAGACTGGCTTCAAAAGTCAAAAATATATTCCTCTCATTCTTGTTTAAAATGTCAACAAATGCTTTTAATTCCTCTAGGGAACCATCCCATAGTAGCAGGATATCATCAACATATCTTATCCACAAAAGGACTTCAAATAGTTCCCATGTTCCCAGGTGCAGACATGCGTATGTGGGGGCACATACCGCCCCCATTGCTGTCCCTCTCACTTGCCTATATATTCTCCCATCAAAGGAGAATACATTATTTTCTAAGACAGAGATAACAAAAATATTGGTTGCATTTTCATAGCTCTTAATGCACAGAGCAAAGCTTCCAGGGGCTCGATCCGATAAAAATCGTCGCCCGCAAAAGCTGGCGATGCCAATATTTGCGCTGGTTTGGTATCACATATACGGCGTAACCTAGAAGTTACGCGCGTATATTTCTGCCGTCGCCCGTAGTTTTTTGGGCCATAGGCAGGTATACCAAACCAGCGCAGTTTGGTATCCAATATACAGCGTAAGGACTTACGTGGCGAAAATGGAGAAATCTTACTCCATTTTCACCTCGCCACAAAAAGCAGCCGTAAGAAGCCTAACGCTGACTATTGGAGCCCCGTAACTCCCTAAACTAGCTGCTAAATAAACCTAACACCTAACGCATGCGCAATGTCTATCTACCTGTCAACCGCGATCCCCCGCCGCTCAACTCCCAGTCCTACTGCCAGTTTCTGGAAGACACCTTCTTCAAGCAGTGGTACAGGAAGAAGTCTGCATCCTTCAAGAAAAACATGATTTTCATGCAGGACAAGGCTCCATCACACGCGTCCAAGTACTCCACAGCGTGGCTGGCAAGAAAGGGTATAAAAGAAGAAAATCTAATGACATGGCCTCCTTGTTCACCTGATCTGAACCCCATTGAGAACCTGTGGTCCATCATCAAATGTGAGATTTACAAGGAGGGAAAACAGTACACCTCTCTGAACAGTGTCTGGGAGGCTGTGGTTGCTGCTGCACGCAATGTTGATGGTGAACAGATCAAAACACTGACAGAATCCATGGATGGCAGGCTTTTGAGTGTCCTTGCAAAGAAAGGTGGCTATATTGGTCACTGATTTGTTTTTGTTTTGTTTTTGAATGTCAGAAATGTATATTTGTGAATGTTGAGATGTTATATTAGTTTCACTGGTAAAAATAAATAATTGAAATGGGTATATATTTGTTTTTTGTTAAGTTGCCTAATAATTATGCACAGTAATAGTCACCTGCACACACAGATATCCCCCTAAAATAGCTATAACTAAAAACAAACTAAAAACTACTTCCAAAACTATTCAGCTTTGATATTAATGAGTTTTTGGGTTCATTGAGAACATGGTTGTTGTTCAATAATAAAATTAATCCTCAAAAATACAACTTGCCTAATAATTCTGCACTCCCTGTATTATCTATATTAACCCTAAGTATATTATAGTTAATATAGTTATTACATTATATATATTAACTATATTAACCCTAATTATATATATATATATTATATTACTCTTTATTATAGCCTAATTATATTAGGGTTAATATAGTTAATATAGTTACTATAGTATTTATATTAACTATATTAACTCTATCTAACCCTAACACCCCTAACTAAATTCTTATTAAATAAATCTAATTTATATTATAAACTAAAATATTCCTATTTAAATCTAAATACTTACCTATAAAATAAACCCTAAGATAGCTACAATATAATTAATAATTACATTGTAGCTATGTTTGGGTTTATATTTATTTTACAGGTAAATTGTTAATTATTTTAACTAGGTATAATAGCTATTAAATAGTTATTAACTATTTAATACCTACCTATTTGAATCTGATTGGCTGATTCAATCAGCCAATCAGATTTTTCTACCTTAATTCCGATTGGCTGATAGAATCCTATCAGCCAATCGGAATTCGACGGACGCCATCTTGGATGACGTCATTTAACGGTACCTCATTCGTCGTTCAGTCGTCGGCCGGGATGGATGCTCCGTGTCGGAGGAGCGACGAATGAAGATTGAAGATGCCGTTTGATGGAAGATGCTGCCGGATGGAAGAAGACTTTGCTGTCGCTTGGATAAAGACATCGCCCGGATCGGATGAGGAGTTCGGCCGGGTGTGGTGAAGACAAGGTAGGGAGATCTTCAGGGGGGTAGTGTTAGGTTTATTTAAGGGGGGTTTGGGTTAGATTAGGGGTATGTGGATGGTGGGTTGTAATGTTGGGGGGTGGTATTGTGTTTTTTTTTTCAGGCAAAAGAGCAGTTTTCTTTGGGGCATGCCCCCACAAAAGGCCCTTTTAAGGGCTGGTAAGGTAAAAGAGCTTTGAACTTTTTTTAATTTAGAATAGGGTAGGGAATTTTTTTTATTTTGGGGGGCTTTATTATTTTATTAGGGGGCTTAGAATAGGTGTAATTAGCCTAAAAATCTTGTAATCTTTTTTTTTATTTTTTGTAATTTAGTGTTTTTTTTTTTTTTGTAATTTAGTTTAATTTATTTAATAGTATTTTTAGATAGATATTTGTAGTTTATTGAATGTATTGATAGTGTAGGTGTATTTGTAACTTAGGTTAGGATTTATTTTACAGGTAATTGGGTAATTATTTTAACTAGGTAGCTATTAAATAGTTAATAACTATTTAATAGCTATTATACCTAGTTAAAATAATTAACAATTTACCTGTAAAATAAATATAAACCCTAACATAGCTACAATGTGATTATTAATTATATTGTAGCTATCTAACGGCTAGATTTAGAGTTGGGCGGTAGCCATGAAAACCAGCGTTAGAGGCTCCTAACGCTGGTTTTTACCGCCCTCTGGTATTTGGAGTCAGTCAGGAAAGGGTCTAACGCTCACTTTGCAGCCATGACTTTTCCATACCGCAGATCCCCCTACGCCATTTGTGTATCCTATCTTTTCAATGGGATCTTCCTAACGCCGGTATTTAGAGCCGTGGCTGAAGTGAGCGTTAGAAATCTAACAACAAAATCTAACGACACTAACACCCATAAACTACCTATGTACCCCTAAACCGAGGCCCCCCCACACCGCCGCCACTCTATTATTATATATTTTTTTAACCCCTAATCTGCCGCTCCGTACACCGCCGCCAGCTACATTATCCCTATGTACCCCTAATCTGCTGCCCCTAACATTGCCGACCCCTATATTATATTTATTAACCCCTAATCTGCCCCCCCCAACGTCGCCGCTACCTTACCTACACTTATTAACCCCTAATCTGCCGACCGAACCGCACCGCTACTATAATAAATGTATTAACCCCTAATCCGCCTCACTCCCGCCTCAATAACCCTATAATAAATAGTATTAACCCCTAATCTGCCCTCCCTAACATCGCCGACACCTAACTTCAAACATTAACCCCTAATCTGCCGACCGGAGCTCACCGCTATTCTAATAAATTTTTTAACCCCTAAAGCTAAGTCTTACCCTAACACTAACACCCCCCTAAGTTAAATATAATTTAAATCTAACGAAATAAATTAACTCTTATTATATAAATTATTCCTATTTAAAGCTAAATACTTACCTGTAAAATAAACCCTAATATAGCTACAATATAAATTATAATTATATTGTAGCTATTTTAGGATTAATATTTATTTTACAGGCAACTTTGTAATTATTTTAAACAGGTACAATAGCTATTAAATAGTTAATAACTATTTAATAGCTAAAATAGTTAAAATAATTACAAAATTACCTGTAAAATAAATCCTAACCTAAGTTACAATTAAACCTAACACTACACTATCAATAAATTAATTAAATAAAATACCTACAAATAACTACAATGAAATATACTAACTAAAGTACAAAAAATAAAAAAGAACTAAGTTACAAAAAATAAAAAAATATTTACCAACATTAGAAAAATATTACAATTTTAAACTAATTACACCTACTCTAAGCCCCCTAATAAAATAACAAAGACCCCCAAAATAAAAAAATGCCCTACCCTATTCTAAATTAAAAAAGTTCAAAGCTCTTTTAACTTACCAGCCCTGAAAAGGGCCCTTTGCGGGGCATGCCCCAAAGAATTCAGCTCTTTTGCCTGTAAAAAAAAACCATACAATACCCCCCCCCAACATTACAACCCACCACCCACATACCCCTAATCTAACCCAAACCCCCCTTAAATAAACCTAACACTAAGCCCCTGAAGATCTCCCTACCTTGTCTTCACCATGCCAGGTTCACCGATTGGTCCAGAAGAAGGTCCGAAGTCTTGATCCAAGCCCAAGCGGGGGGCTGAAGAGTGACGTCCATCCTCGGGCTGAAGTCTGGATCCAAGCGGCAGCTGAAGAAATCCATCATCGGGCTGAAGTCTTGATCCAAGCGGGCGCTGAAGAAGTCCATCATCGGGATGAAGTCTTCTATGAAGCAGCATCTTCAATCTTCTTTCTTCCGGAGCCATCATCTTCCAGCCGACGCGGTACATCCTCTTCTACCGACGCCTACTCGCCGAATGACGGTTCCTTTAAATGATGTCATCCAAGATGGCGTCCCTCGAATTCCGATTGGCTGATAGGATTCTATCAGCCAATCGGAATTAAGGTAGGAAAATTCTGATTGGCTGATGGAATCAGCCAATCAGAATCAAGTTCAATCCGATTGGCTGATCCAATCAGCCAATCAGATTGAGCTCGCATTCTATTGGCTGATCGGAACAGCCAATAGAATGCGAGCTCAATCTGATTGGCTGATTGGATCAGCCAATCGGATTGAACTTGAATCTAGAATCCTAGAATCCTAGAATCCTATCAGCCAATCGGAATTCGAGGGACGCCATCTTGGATGACGTCCCTTAAAGGAACCTTCATTCGTCGTTAGTCCATCGGTGAAGAAGGATGGCTCCGCGTCGGCTGGAAGATGATGGCTCCGGAAGAAAGAAGATTGAAGATGCTGCTTCATAGAAGACTTCATCCGATGATGGACTTCTTCAGCCGCCGCTTGGATCCAGACTTCAGCCCGATGATGGATTTCTTCATCCGCCGCTTGGATCCAGACTTCAGCCCGAGGATGGACGTCACTCTTCAGCCCCCCGCTTGGGCTTGGATCAAGACTTCGGACCCTCTTCTGGAACGATCGGTGAACCTGGCATGGTGAAGACAAGGTAGGGAGATCTTCAGGGGCTTAGTGTTAGGTTTAATTAAGGGGGGGTTTGTGTTAGATTAGGGGTATGTGGGTGGTGGGTTGTAATGTTGGGGGGGTATTGTATGTTTTTTTTTTACAGGCAAAAGAGCTGAATTCTTTGGGGCATGCCCCGCAAAGGGCCCTTTTCAGGGCTTGTAAGGTAAAAGAGCTTTGAACTTTTTTAATTTAGAATAGGGTAGGGCATTTTTTTATTTTGGGGGTCTTTGTTATTTTATTAGGGGGCTTAGAGTAGGTGTAATTAGTTTAAAATTGTTGTAATATTTTTCTAATGTTGGTAAATATTTTTTTATTTTTTGTAACTTAGTTCTTTTTTATTTTTTTTACTTTAGTTAGTTTATTTCATTGTATTTATTTGTAGGTATTGTATTTAATTAATTTATTGATAGTGTAGTGATAGGTTTAATTGTAGGTACTTGTAGGTAGTTTATTTAATTAATTTATTGATAGTGTAGTGTTAGGTTTAATTGTAACTTAGGTTAGGATTTATTTTACAGGTAATTTTGTAATTATTTTAACTATTTTAGCTATTAAATAGTTATTAACTATTTAATAGCTATTGTACCTGGTTAAAATAATTACAAAGTTGCCTGTAAAATAAATATTAATCCTAAAATAGCTACAATATAATTATAATTTATATTGTAGCTATATTAGGGTTTATTTTACAGGTAAGTATTTAGCTTTAAATAGGAATAAGTTATTTAATAAGAGTTAATTTATTTCGTTAGATTTAAATTATATTTAACTTAGGGGGGTGTTAGTGTTAGGGTTAGACTTAGCTTTAGGGGTTAATCCATTTATTAGACTAGCGGCGAGATCCGATCGGCAGATTAGGGGTTAATAAGTGTAGGTAGCTGGCGGCGACGTTGTGGGGGGGCAGATTAGGGGTTAATTAATATAATATAGGGGTCGGCTGTGTTGGGGCAGCAGATTAGGGGTACATAACTATAATGTATGTTAAAATAAATAAATATAATATAGGGGTCGGCGGTATACGGAGCGGCAGATTAGGGGTTAATAATAATATGCAGGGGTCAGCGATAGCGGGGGCGGCAGATTAGGGGTTAATAAGTGTAAGGTTAGGGGTGTTTAGACTCGGGGTACATGTTAGAGTGTTAGGTGCAGACGTAGGAAGTGTTTCCCCCTAGTAAACAATGGGGCTGCGTTGCTGAACGCTGCTTTTTTGCAGGTGTTAGGTTTTTTTTAAGCTCAAACAGCCCCATTGTTTTCTATGGGGAATCATGCACGAGCACGTTTTTGAAGCTGGCCGCGTCCTTAAGCAACGCTGGTATTTAGAGTTGCAGTGGCGGTAAATATGCTCTACGCTCCTTTTTTGGAACCTAACGCAGCCATTCTGTGAACTCTAAATACCAGCGGTATTTAAAAGGTGCGGGGGGAAAAAAGCACGCGTAGCTAACGCACCCCTTTGGCCGCAGAACTCTAAATCTAGCCTTAAGGGTTTATTTTATAGGTAAGTATTTAGATTTAAATAGGAATATTTTAATTAATAATATTAATATTAGATTTATTTTAATAAGAGTTTAGTTAGGATGTTAGAGTTAGATAGGGTTATTATACTTAATATATATATATATATATATAATATAATAACGATATTAACTATATTAACCCTAATATAATTAGGGTTAATATAGCTGGCGGCGGTGTAGGGGGATTAGATTAGGGGTTAATACATTTATTATAGGTGGCCGCGGTGTAGGGGGATGTAGATTGTAGGCAAAAGAGCAGTTTACTTTGTGACAAAGCCCCGCCAAAAGCCCTGTTCAGGGCTATTTGTAGGGTTAGACTTAGGTTTAGTGGTAGGGATAGTTTAGTATTTCAGGGGTTAAATAATTTAATATAGATGGCGGCGGGGTAGAGGGATTAGATTAGGGGTTAATAATTTTAAAATAGATAGCGGCGGGGTAGGGGCTCACTTTAGGGGGTAGGTAAGGTAGATGGCGGCGGTGTTAGGGGCTCACTTTAGGGGGTTATAGATTTAATATAGATGGCGGCGGTTTAGGGGTTAATAACTTTATTAGGTTGCGGCGGGGTTTGGGAGCGGCGGTTTAGGGGTTAATACATATTTTATTGTTAGGCTAGTGAGGGGGGATATCGGATAGAGGGTTAGACGTGTCGGGCTATGTTAGGGAGGCGTGTTAGACGTGTCGGGCTATGTTAGGGAGGCGTGTTAGACAGTGCGGGTGATTTCATAATTTAGTCAGGTTTTGTAGGCGCCGGCAGTTTCTAACGTGGCGCAAGTCACTGGCAATGCAAGAAATTTGTACTTGCGCAGATTTCTGGACATCGCTGGTTTATCCGACTTACGGCACGTTAGCATCTGACGGCGCCATATATTGGATAGCTCGAGATGCAAGCTGAAACTGCGGGCGACGCGGGTTCCTCGCTTGCGCCGCAAACTACGCCGTATATCGGATCACGCCCCCGAACTGAAAAACAGTTTTTTTTCAGTTCTGGAAGCTTTGCTCTGTGCATTAAGAGCTATGAAAATGCACGCAATATTTGTGTTATCTCTGCTGGTTTATGGTGTGACTTGTGTTTGATATTCAACATTAAAGGATCCAACGGAAACTACTTTGCTACAACTGTTTTTCTTCAATCACGGAGATACTTTGGCCTCTATTTATGAAAGGTCTTGCGGACCTGATCCGACAGTGCGGATCAGGTCCGCAAGACCTCGCTGAATGCAGATAGCAATACGCTCTCCGTATTCAGCATTGCACCAGCAGCTCACAAGAGCTGCTGGTGCAACGCCGCCCCCTGCTGACTCACGCCCAATCGGCCGCCAGCAGGGAGGTGTCAATCAACCCGATCGTACTCGATCGGGTTGAATTGTGGCGATTCCTGTCCGCCTGCTCAGAGCAGGCGGTCAGGGTTATGGAGCAGCGGGGTCAGGATGCCCCACGGAAACTGGATATCTAATATACTACCACGAACAGTGAGTTTTTAAACTGTGCACAGCCCAAGATTGACACAGATATATCACTCTTTTTGGCAACACCTTTGCTTAATGCCTCATCGTAAGGGATAATACATTTCTGTCTCATAGCGAACATTCAGCATCTGTTTATGAACATTCAGCATCTGTTTATGAACATTCAGCATTTGTTTATGAACATTCAGCATCTGTTTATGAACATTCAGCATCTGTTTATGAACATTCAGCATTTGTTTATGAACATTCAGCATCTGTTTATGAACATTCAGCATCTGTTTATGAACATTCAGCATTTGTTTATGAACATTCAGCATCTGTTTATGAACATTCAGCATTTGTTTATGAATATTCAGCATCTGTTTATGAACATTCAGCATTTGTTTATGAACATTCAGCATCTGTTTATGAACATTCAGCATTTGTTTATGAACATTCAGCATCTGTTTATGAACATTCAGCATCTGTTTATGAACATTCAGCATCTGTTTATGAACATTCAGCATTTGTTTATGAACATTCAGCATCTGTTTATGAACATTCAGCATCTGTTTATGAACATTCAGCATTTGTTTATGAACAATCAGCATCTGTTTATGAACATTCAGCATCTGTTTATGAACATTCAGCATTTGTTTATGAACATTCAGCATCTGTTTATGAACA
The DNA here is from genome assembly GCF_027579735.1 of Bombina bombina. Classification (NCBI taxonomy): domain Eukaryota; kingdom Metazoa; phylum Chordata; class Amphibia; order Anura; family Bombinatoridae; genus Bombina; species Bombina bombina. Next base: position 26,975,410 of record NC_069505.1, read on the forward strand.
TTCAGCATCTGTTTATGAACATTCAGCATTTGTTTATGAACATTCAGCATCTGTTTATGAACATTCAGCATCTGTTTATGAACATTCAGCATTTGTTTATGAACATTCAGCATCTGTTTATGAACATTCAGCATCTGTTTATGAACATTCAGCATCTGTTTAGTATTAATGTTTTATGATATTTTGCTGTATGTACTATGAAATCATTTTGCTATATAATTAATACGCATATGTTACTACCTACGGTATTGTCTCTGCATTAATTGCTTTTAGTATATATTTTATTGATGCCGGCATCATTTTCCAGATATCAAATGTTTTAAACATTTATTTTTTAATTAAATATTATCTATTTATATTATTTCTTGTCATATCCAACTGTACTCCCATTTTGTCTCTTTTCGTGTCATATCCATATATTTGTTTTTTTCTATTAAAATAATATATTATTTATATATATATATATATATATATATATATATATATATATATTTTGTCATGTCCAATATAATCTATATATAACATAGAAATCGATTGTAACTACTTATTTCCTTTTTTCTGGTTAGCTCCAACCACGGAGCGCTTTTGTGCCGCCCCATCTGTTTTTTCTACCGCTAAGATTACTTTCTTGAGGAAACGGTAATCAAACAGGGACAGTTAGCTTTTAACCTATTTAGCTAGCTCTCACACCACCCTCCAATTTGTACAATTCCCCTGTATCCTTTACATAGGATGGGAGCGGAGTAATTAGAACTACAGGCGAAACCTTGACGCGTGTAATCCCTACACGCTATCATTCACGCTACCAGATGAAGGAGGTTGACAGCTACCATTAATAAATACACTCGTTTGGATACAAGCTCCTGGCAACGGGAGGCCAGGAAGTCACTGAAGGAGCTCGATCAACAAACCTCGCTAAGGGCAGCTGAGCGTTAAGGTACTCTGAAACTCCTATTACCCTAAGTTTTTTGGATACCAAAGTGCGGTTCTGGCCGCAAGATTGCTTTTGGTACCAATATAGAGCTCATGGAGCATGGTTCAAAAAGGGACTGCAGCCCTTTAAAAATTAGTGAGCTGACATTGCTTTAATTTAGCAGGACTCTGAATAAAGGGGACTGGTTTTCATGTATGCAATATGTAGCAATATTGGTTAACATAACAGTCTGATGTTGGTTAATAGATTTAAGTATAGAGTAAAGTGGTATGCAGTATTATGTGTCTAAAGTATATTTTTGCTTAGGATTAAATAGCCTGGGATCATTATATCAGCTTAGACCGGGCCTATATCTACATATTTTTAAAAAACAAGAGCATGCTCTATAGTCAGAAGGAACCATTACCTTGTATTTTTGGGGGGTTTGATGTAATTGTGTCACTGTGAGTACGTTTAATTAATGGATTGAACAAGGATGATATAAATAAAAAATATATATTTTTAAGAATAAAAAGTGATGATACCCTTTCTTTTAAAAAGGGAGGAGTAAACTCTTCCCTTTAAAAATCTCCCTTTTGATGTGTTTTGATATCTAATTTAAAGGGCTAGCACCATAACCTGTTCAAGGTAATTTAAATAAATTGGATTAAAGTATAATCTCTCTATCAAAAAATAAATAAATATATATATATACGGTATATATATGATAATGTTAATGTAAAATACATATCTATACCTATATATCTATAGGAATAGGTATATATAGGTATATATAGATAAATGTAGAAATATGTACTTACAATAATAAGTACATTGTCCTGTATGTGAAGAACATAGGAATGTGAAACATTAATAACTCCTCTCTATGGGGAGAAAAAGTTAATGCAGTTGCGACATCTGAGGTACTGAAGTTTGCACGCTTCGGCTTTCTCTACTTGCGATTTGTCTCATGCACGCTACCCGATGCCCACAATAAGCGCTAAATACTGCTACACTTGCAATTGAGCCCTTAAAGTGTTATTTAAAGCGCCTCAGTAATAATTATCAAGTGAGCTTGATTAGGCTTTGTACAGTCCAGTCTAATGTTTCGATGCTCTCGCAGGAAAATAATCTCATTCATAACTGAAACAAATCCAGATCTAATCGCTTGTGCACACGTCACATAGTGACCCATCTCACTTACCTGTAATGAACCAGCAGAAAGTGAACAGGCCGAGAATCCCTTCTATTATGTATGAGAGAGTTTCACTTACAAGTCTTAGTGGTAGTAACAGAAACCCTAATAAAGTGGTAGATCCGGCCACAATCAGGTAGATAGGAATGTTTGGTTGAATTGGACAGTACTCAATAGATATTGCACCTGCAGACGTAAACACAGTTATTACAAATGGTTATAGGATCCGTAACGCTTGTGCATGCTCTCTATAATGTGCTATAGGGAGCAGTTATATGGTGCAATAGGAAGAGTTATAGGGAGCAGTTATATGGTGCAATAGGGGGAGTTATAGGGAGCAGTTATATGGTACAATAGGAGGAGTTATAGGGAGCGGTTATATGGTGCAATAAGAGGAGTTATAGGGAGCAGTTATATGGTGCAATAGGAGGAGTTATAGGGAGCAGTTTTATGGTGCAATAGGAGGAGTTATAGGGAGCAGTTATATTGTGTAATAGGAGGAATTATAGGGAGTAGTTATATGGTGCAATAGGAGGAGTTATAGGGAGCAGTTATATAGTGCAGTAGGAGGAGTTATAGGGAGCAGTTATATGGTGCAATAGGAGGAGTTATAGGGAGCAGTTATATGGTACAATAGGAGGAGTTATAGCAAGCAGTTATATGGTGCAATAGGAGGAGTTATAGGGAGCAGTTATATGGTGCAATAGGAGGAGTTATAGGGAGCAGTTATATGGTACAATAGGAGGAGTTATAGGGAGCAGTTATATTGTGTAATAGGAGGAATTATAGGGAGTAGTTATATGGTACAATAGGAGGAGTTATAGGGAGCAGTTATATAGTGCAGTAGGAGGAGTTATAGGGAGCAGTTATATGGTACAATAGGAGGAGTTATAGGGAGCAGTTATATGGTGCAATAGGAGGAGTTATAGCAAGCAGTTATATGGTGCAATAGGAGGAGTTATAGGGAGCAGTTATATTGTGTAATAGGAGGAATTATAGGGAGTAGTTATATGGTACAATAGGAGGAGTTATAGGGAGCAGTTATATAGTGCAGTAGGAGGAGTTATAGGGAGCAGTTATATGGTACAATAGGAGGAGTTATAGGGAGCAGTTATATGGTACAATAGGAGGAGTTATAGCAAGCAGTTATATGGTGCAATAGGAGGAGTTATAGGGAGCAGTTATATGGTGCAATAGGAGGAGTTATAGGGAGCAGTTATATGGTACAATAGGAGGAGTTATAGGGAGCAGTTATATTGTGCAATAGGAAGAGTTATAGGGAGCAGTTATATGGTGCAATAGGAGGAGTTATAGGGAGCAGTTATATGGTGCAATAGGGGAGCTATAAGGATCAGTTATATGGTGCAATAGGAGGAGTTATAGGGAGCAGTTATATGGTGCAATAGGAGGAGTTATAGGGAGCAGTTATATGGTGCAATAGGAGGAGTTATAGGGAGCAGTTATATGGTGCAATAGGAGGAGTTATAGGGAGCAGTTATACGGTGCAATAGGAGGAGTTATAGGGAGCGGTTATATGGTGTAATAGGAGGAGTTATAGGGAGCAGTTATATGGTGCAATAGGAGGAGTTATAGGAAGCCGTTATATGCTGCAATTGGAGGAGTTATAGAGAGTGGTTATATTGTGTGATAAAAGTAGTTATAGGAAACAGTTATATGCTGCAATAGGAGGAATTATAGGGAGCAGTTATATGGTGCAATAGGAGCAGATATAGGGAGCAGTTATATGGTGAAATAGGAGGAGTTATATGGTGCAATACACATACAGTGAATTTAGCAAAAGAACTTTACTGTTATAAGACATAGTATTATTTGTTCTCACCTATGACAATCATTGCAATGCTGATAAATGTCCATAATGTCAGTGTAAAGTATGAACCATCTGGAAAGAAAATTATAAACAGTAATAGAATTGTGAAAAGCAAAGGAAAATAACAGCAATATATTTATATATTTACTTAATTTCATGGGCGTATTTCAAAAGTCCATAATCCAAGAGAATAATTATACTCAAAGCAGCAAGTCACCTAAATTGTGTCCATAAAAAGCTTAGCTAAAATACCAGTTATCGGCCCAGTATCTGCATTAGAGTATCACAGAGATGCATATTAAATGTGTTAGACCATCCAGGAAGGTAAGGGGGCCAGACAGTGTGGCAGTCGATGTTAAAACTATAGGCCCTGAGGGCCGGGTGTTACAATTGGCCCTAGCGGCAGTGTGGTTGTCGATGCTGCCTGAATGGCGATAGGCCCGAAAGTATGGATATGTGCCAGGCAAAAAATAGGCCCAATTGGTAGTGTGGCGGTAGAAACAGCCTAAGGGTCACTAGGCCCTGAACTAATAGGCCCCGGTTGGATTCAATTAAGTGCTGGGGCTTGCATATGTTTGAATTGGGTCTGTACAACAGGGGGACCATACAAATTTAGGATCAGAGCCTGTACTGGGGCATGAGGTGTGGACACAGTAGTGACCATTGCAGCCGCAGTAGAAGACAGTAAATTAGACACTGCTGACATTGCAGATGGTGGTACTGCCTCAAATAATGAGGTTACCTGCATGCTTGGAATAATTGGTATATTTTCTTGACGCAGATTAACTACCCTAGCAGCCTGCTCTAACTCCTGATTTGGCTGAGACTATCTCTAAATTATCAATATCATGTTCAACATAAGCTGAATGTATTTGTGCAGATATGACATGCTGATGTTGTGTTGGAGGGATGATATCTATATCATCCATGTTTTGTGCAGGGTTACTTATTTGCTTGTTTGATTTTGCAGTTCCAGATGAATTCTGTTCATCCTGGTAACGTCTGGGTGGGAGAACAGAACGCCTAGAATGCTGCATAATTGGACTTTCAAGCACAGAAAACACATCTCAGCCTGGATCGGATGGAGAAGAGGAAGTTGCTTGGATGACGTCAGCTTTTAACAGGTAAGGAGGGGCCTTCCCTACTCTACAACAATGTTTCAACACTATACCAACCCTCTTCTCCTATCTCACTATCCTACAGCCTTAACCCTTAGCATGCTCCAGGCCAATGCTAGGCCCTACACTAACTTATTAAATGTGTAAGACCATCCAGGATACATCAGTAATGAATCTGGTGCATCTTTGTTTTCTAAAATCACATTGAGGAAACGTGTATGGTAATAACAACAATAATATATGGTGGAAGAGAACTTCATGTCAAATTCAGCATCTGGTGTCCGCTCCAATCAAACTTTCTCTTGTTAAGTGTATCCAGTCCACGGATCATCCATTACTTATGGGATATTAACTCCTCCCCAACAGGAAGTGCAAGAGGATTCACCCAGCAGAGCTGCTATATAGCTCCTCCCCTAACTGCCATTACCAGTCATTCTCTTGCAACGAATAGATAGGATGTGTGAGAGGACTGTGGTGATTATACTTAGTTTTATACCTTCAATCAAAAGTTTGTTATTTTATAATAGCACCGGAGTGTGTTATTCCTTCTCTGGTAGAATTTGAAGAAGAATCTACCTGAGTTTTTCTATGATTTTAGCCGGAGTAGTTAAGATCATATTGCTGTTTCTCGGCCATCTGAGGAGAGGTAAACTTCAGATCAGGGGACAGCGGGCAGATTAATCTGCAAAGAGGTATGTAGCAGCTTATTATTTTCTGACAATGGAATTGATGAGAAAATTCTGCCATACCGATATAATGTAAACTCAGCCTTAAATGCAGTAGCAGCAACTGGTATCAGGCTGTCATGTATGTATATTTTACACTTCAGTATTCTGGGGAATGGCACTTCACTGGAATTATACTGTATGCATAAAACTTTAGCCTAATTTGCAGGGACTAGCAGGGACTAGCAACAGGCTTTTTAATAACACTCAATTTATTAATGTTAAACGTTTTTTGCTGGCATGTAAAATCGTTTAATTTTCTGAGGTACTGGGTGAAAAAATGTTTTGGGCACTATTTTTTTCCACTTGGCAGTCGTTTTATTTAATTTATGACAGTTTACTGATCTCTCTCACTGTTATGTGTGAGGGAGAGGGGCCTTTTTTGGTGCTTTTGCTACGCATCAAAAAATTCAGTCAGAAGTTTATTGTCTTCCCTGCATGATCTGGTTCATCTCTACAGAACTCAGGGGTCTTCAAAACTTGTTTTGAGGGAGGTAATCACTCACAGCAGAGCTGTGAGATTGTAGTTGACTGTGATAAAAAAACGTTTATTTCTGTATTATTTTTTTTTATTTTTTTTCTGCTATCAGGGTTAGTTATCCTTTGCTAATGGGAGCAATCCTTTGCTAAAATTGTGTTTTTTACAAAGATTTGATGCTATAACTTTTCAGTTTATTAATTTTCAACTGTCATAACTTTTTCTGTGCTTCTTATAGGCACAGTACGTTTTCATATTATAGTAAATTACTTGAAAAGTATTTCCAAGTTGCTAGTTTATTTGCTAGTGTGTTAAACATGTCTGATTCAGAGGAAGATATCTGTGCTATATGTGCTAAAGCCAAAGTGGAGCCCAATAGAAATTTATGTACTAACTGTATTGATGCTACTTTAAATAAAAGTCAATCTGTACAAATTGAACATATTTCACCAAACAACGAGGGGAGAGTTATGCCGACTAACTCGCCTCACGTGTCAGTACCTGCATCTCCCGCTCGGGAGGTGCGTGATATTGTAGCGCCGAGTACATCTGGGCGGCCATTACAAATCACATTACAGGATATGGCTACTGTTATGACTGAAGTTTTGGCTAAATTACCAGAACTAAGAGGTAAGCGTGATCACTCTGGGGTGAGAACAGAGTGCGCTGATAATATTAGGGCCATGTCAGACACTGCGTCACAATTTGCAGAACATGAGGACGGAGAGCTTCATTCTGCGGGTGACGGTTCTGATCCAAACAAACTGGATTCAGATATTTCAAATTTTAAATTTAAGCTGGAAAACCTCCGTGTATTACTAGGGGAGGTGTTAGCGGCTCTGAATGATTGTAACACAGTTGCAATACCAGAGAAAATGTGTAGGTTGGATAAATATTTTGCGGTACCCCCGGCGAGTACTGACGTTTTTCCTATACCTAAGAGACTTACTGAAATTGTTACTAAGGAGTGGGATAGACCCGGTGTGCCGTTCTCACCCCCCTCCGATATTTAGAAAGATGTTTCCAATAGACGCCACCACACGGGACTTATGGCAAACGGTCCCTAAGGTGGAGGGAGCAGTTTCTACTTTAGCTAAGCGTACCACTATCCCGGTGGAGGATAGCTGTGCCTTTTCAGATCCAATGGATAAAAAGTTAGAGGGTTACCTTAAGAAAATGTTTGTTCAACAAGGTTTTATATTGCAACCTCTTGCATGCATTGCGCCTGTCACGGCTGCAGCAGCATTTTGGTTTAAGTCTCTGGAAGAGACACTTGAATCAGCTCCATTAGATGAGATTACACACAAGCTTAAAGCCCTTAAGTTAGCTAACTCATTTATTTCAGATGCCGTAGTACATTTAACTAAACTTACGGCTAAGAATTCCGGATTCGCCATTCAGGCACGCAGAGCACTGTGGCTAAAATCCTGGTCAGCTGACGTTACTTCTAAATCTAAATTGCTTAATATACCTTTCAAAGGGCAGACCTTATTCGGGCCCGGGTTGAAAGAAATTATCGCTGACATTACAGGAGGTAAAGGCCATGCCCTGCCTCAAGACAGAGCCAAACCTAAGGCTAGACAGTCTAATTTTCGTTCCTTTCGTAATTTCAAAGCAGGAGCAGCATCAACTTCCTCTGCACCAAAACAGGAAGGAGCTGTTGCTTGCTACAGACAACGCTGGAGACCTAACCAGTCCTGGAACAAGGGCAAGCAGGCCAGGAAACCTGCTGCTGCCCCTAAGACAGCATGAATCGAGGGCCCCCGATCCGGGAACGGATCTAGTGGGGGGCAGACTTTCTCTCTTCGCCCAGGCTTGGGCAAGAGATGTCCAGGATCCCTGGGCGTTAGAAATCATATCTCAGGGATACCTTCTAGACTTCAAATTCTCTCCCCCAAGAGGGAGATTTCATCAAGCTTTCAAACTGCCAAGTCTCATACAGAGTTAGTACTGGCATTTCTAAGGTCGCATGGATGGAAGGTGAACGAAAAGAAGAGTTCTCTCTTTCCACTCACAAGAGTTCCCTTCTTGGGGACTCTTATAGATTCTGTAGAAATGAAGATTTACCTGACAGAAGACAGGTTAACAAAGCTTCAAAATGCATGCCGTGTCCTTCATTCCATTCAACACCCGTCAGTAGCTCAATGCATGGAGGTGATCGGCTTAATGGTAGCAGCAATGGACATAGTACCCTTTGCACGCCTACATCTCAGACCGCTGCAATTGTGCATGCTAAGTCAGTGGAATGGGGGATTACTCAGACTTGTCCCCTACTCTGAATCTGGATCAAGAGACCAGAAATTCTCTTCTATGGTGGCTTTCTCGGCCACATCTGTCCAGGGGGATGCCATTCAGCAGGCCGGACTGGACAATTGTAACAACAGACGCCAGCCTACTAGGTTGGGGCGCTGTCTGGAATTCTCTGAAGGCTCAGGGACAATGGAATCAGGAGGAGAGTCTCCTACCAATAAACATTCTGGAATTGAGAGCAGTTCTCAATGCCCTTCTGGCTTGGCCCCAGTTAACAACTCGGGGGTTCATCAGGTTTCAGTCGGACAACATCACGACTGTAGCTTACATCAACCATCAGGGAGGGACAAGAAGCTCCCTAGCAATGATGGAAGTATCAAAGATAATTCGCTGGGCAGAGTCTCACTCTTGCCACCTGTCAGCAATCCACATCCCGGGAGTGGAGAACTGGGAGGCGGATTTCTTAAGTCGTCAGACTTTTCATCCGGGGGAGTGGGAACTTCATCTGGAGGTCTTTGCCCAAATACTTCGACGTTGGGGCAAACCAGAGATAGATCTCATGGCGTCTCGACAGAACGCCAAGCTTCCTCGTTACGGGTCCAGATCCAGGGATCCGGGAGCGGTTCTGATAGATGCTTTGACAGCACCTTGGACCTTCGGGATGGCTTATGTGTTTCCACCCTTCCCGATGCTTCCTCGATTGATTGCCAGAATCAAACAGGAGAGAGCATCAGTGATACTAATAGCGCCTGCATGGCCACGCAGGACTTGGTATGCAGATCTAGTGGACATGTCATCCTGTCCACCTTGGTCGCTACCTCTGAAACAGGACCTTCTGATCCAGGGTCCCTTCAAACATCAAAATCTAATTTCTCTGAAGCTGACTGCTTGGAAATTGAACGCTTGATTTTATCAAAACGTGGTTTTTCTGAGTCAGTTATTGATACCTTAATACAGGCTAGGAAGCCTGTTACCAGAAAGATTTACCATAAGATATGGCGCAAATACTTATATTGGTGCGAATCCAAGAGTTACTCATGGAGTAAGGTTAGGATTCCGAGGATATTGTCTTTTCTACAAGAAGGTTTAGAAAAGGGTTTATCCGCTAGTTCCTTAAAGGGACAGATTTCAGCTCTGTCCATTCTTTTACACAAACGTCTGTCAGAAGTTCCGGACGTTCAAGCTTTTTGTCAGGCTTTAGCTAGGATCAAGCCTGTGTTTAAAACTGTTGCTCCACCATGGAGTTTGAACTTAGTTCTTAATGTTTTACAGGGGGTTCCGTTTGAACCCCTTCATTCCATTGATATCAAGTTGTTATCTTGGAAAGTTCTGTTTTTAATGGGCGAATTTCCTCGGCTCGAAGAGTCTCTGAGTTATCTGCCTTACATTGTGATTCTCCTTATCTGATTTTTCATTCAGACAAGGTAGTTCTGCGTACTAAACCTGGGTTCCTACCTAAGGTGGTCACTAACAGGAATATCAATCAAGAGATTGTGGTTCCATCTTTGTGTCCTAATCCTTCTTCGAAAAAGGAACATCTGCTACACAATCTAGATGTAGTCCGTGCCCTGAAATTTTATCTACAGGCAACTAAGGATTTTCGACAAACGTCTTCCCTGTTTGTCGTTTATTCTGGTCAGAGGAGAGGTCAAAAAGCTTCGGCTACCTCTCTCTCCTTTTGGCTTCGTAGCATAATACGGTTAGCCTATGAGACTGCTGGACAGCAGCCTCCTGAAAGAATTACAGCACATTCTACTAGAGCTGTGGCTTCCACAGGGTCCCTTCAAACATCAAAATCTAATTTCTCTGAAGCTGACTGCTTGGAAATTGAACGCTTGATTTTATCAAAACGTGGTTTTTCTGAGTCAGTTATTGATACCTTAATACAGGCTAGGAAGCCTGTTACCAGAAAGATTTACCATAAGATATGGCGCAAATACTTATATTGGTGCGAATCCAAGAGTTACTCATGGAGTAAGGTTAGGATTCCGAGGATATTGTCTTTTCTACAAGAAGGTTTAGAAAAGGGTTTATCCGCTAGTTCCTTAAAGGGACAGATTTCAGCTCTGTCCATTCTTTTACACAAACGTCTGTCAGAAGTTCCGGACGTTCAAGCTTTTGTCAGGCTTTAGCTAGGATCAAGCCTGTGTTTAAAACTGTTGCTCCACCATGGAGTTTGAACTTAGTTCTTAATGTTTTACAGGGGGTTCCGTTTGAACCCCTTCATTCCATTGATATCAAGTTGTTATCTTGGAAAGTTCTGTTTTTAATGGCGATTTCCTCGGCTCGAAGAGTCTCTGAGTTATCTGCCTTACATTGTGATTCTCCTTATCTGATTTTTCATTCAGACAAGGTAGTTCTGCGTACTAAACCTGGGTTCCTACCTAAGGTGGTCACTAACAGGAATATCAATCAAGAGATTGTGGTTCCATCTTTGTGTCCTAATCCTTCTTCGAAAAAGGAACGTCTGCTACACAATCTAGATGTAGTCCGTGCCCTGAAATTTTATCTACAGGCAACTAAGGATTTTCGACAAACGTCTTCCCTGTTTGTCGTTTATTCTGGTCAGAGGAGAGGTCAAAAAGCTTCGGCTACCTCTCTCTCCTTTTGGCTTTGTAGCATAATACGGTTAGCCTATGAGACTGCTGGACAGCAGCCTCCTGAAAGAATTACAGCACATTCTACTAGAGCTGTGGCTTCCACTTGGGCCTTTAAGAATGAGGCTTCTGTTGAACAGATTTGCAAGGCTGCAACTTGGTCTTCTCTTCATACTTTTTCCAAATTTTACAAATTTGACACTCTTGCTTCTTCGGAGGCTGTTTTTGGGAGAAAGGTTCTTCAGGCAGTGGTTCCTTCCGTATAAAGAGCCTGCCTGTCCCTCCCGTCATCCGTGTACTTTTGCTTTGGTATTGGTATCCCATAAGTAATGGATGATCCGTGGACTGGATACACTTAACAAGAGAAAACATAATTTATGCTTACCTGATAAATTTATTTCTCTTGTAGTGTATCCAGTCCACGGCTCGCCCTGTCACTTTAAGGCAGGTAATTTTTCCATTAAACTACAGTCACCGCTGCACCCTATGGTTTTCCTTTCTCTGCATGTTTTCGGTCGAATGACTGGTAATGGCAGTTAGGGGAGGAGCTATATAGCAGCTCTGCTGGGTGAATCCTCTTGCACTTCCTGTTGGGGATGAGTTAATATCCCATAAGTAATGGATGATCCGTGGACTGGATACACTACAAGAGAAATAAATTTATCAGGTAAGCATAAATTATGTTTTCTGTTATTCATGAGCTACCTCGCTGTTTCATGATACAGGAACGGCCCCTCCCAGGCTCATGGCTTCAGGTTTGTTTGTTTTTTTACCATACAGACTCTGCTTAGTGGGATCAAATCTTTGTGAAGTCTCAGTGACAGAGTTTACATTTTTGTATTTAACTCTTATTGACCTAAATTACAAGTTTTGCCCTAAACCCGGTGCGTAAATAATGCAAAAAATTTAATGGTACCACACTTTCCATTACAAGTTACGGAAAAACCTTCTTGTGCTGTGCGTTATGGTGCGTTAAGCTCAATACCGCACAAAAGCCAAGTCCTGACTTGACATGTTTGTGCACGTATCCCCTTATAGACATCAATGGAGAAAAAGTGTTAGAAAAAATGTAACACCTGCGATTGCGGAATGGTAATCACTATAACGCAATCCCCATTAAAGTCTACGGGGACAAGACAATTATGTAAAAACCTAACATCCTAACATAAACCCCTAGTCTAAATACCCCTAAACCCCTGCCACAGAAATCACCAACACTAAATAAAGATATTAACCCCTAAAGCTCCGACCCCCCCATATCGCAACTACTAAAATAACCTATTAACCCCTAAACCGCCGACCCCCCACATCGCGACTACTAAAATAAACCTATTAACCCCTAAACCGCTGGGCCCCCACATCGCGACAAACTAAATTAAGCTATTAACCTCTAAAAATAACACCCGATAACTTTAAATTAACAACAATATAACTACCTTAAAATAAATAAAAACTTACCTGTGATATAAAAAAAACATAACCTTAAACTATAAATCAACCTAACATTACTATTTTAAAAAACTAATATAAACTAAAAATAAAAAACCTAAATTACAAAATTAAAAAATCCTAATACTACGAAAAAAGAACTAAAATTAAGAAAAAAACATTATCCAAAATAAAAAAATGAACCCTAATCTAATACTTCTACAGTAACCCCCACACCCAAAGAACCCCCCAAAATAAAAAAAAAACTAACTTTAAAAAACCTAAGCTACCCATTGCCTCTAAACGAGCATTTGTATGGGCATTGCCCTTAAAAGGACAATCAGCTCTTTTGCTGACCATTAAAAAAAAAGCCCTAATCTAAAAAAAAAACATCCCCAAAAAAAAACTAACACTAACCCCAAAAAAATTTCTCACCATTCCTGAAGTCTGGACATCCATCTTCTTCCAGGCGGAGCAAAGTCTTCATTCAGACAACTATATCTTCATCCAGCGCGGGGCCATCTTTCTTCATCCTGGTGGCGCGGAGCTGTGGCAGCGTGGAGCAGGTTCACAGGCGTTGCGGACGTCCAATGTGGAGCCTCCTCTTCATGCGATCTCCACCACACACTGAAGATTGAATGCAAGGTACACCTTTTATATTGTGGTACCTTGCATTCCTATTGGCTGAACATTTCTAATCAGCCAATAGGATGAGAGCTGCTTAAATCCTATTGGCTGATTTGAACAGCCAATAGGATTTAAGCAGTTCTCATCCTATTGGCTGATTTCAAAATTTCAGCCAATAGGAATGCAAGTTACCCCAACTATTTTTTAAAATAGTAATGTTAGGTTTATTTATAGTTTAAGATTAGTTTTTTTTTATTTCACAGTTAAGTTTTTATTTATTTGTATTTATTTTAAAGTAGCTATATTTAATTTAAAGTTAGGGGGGGTGTTAGGCTTATGGGTTAATAGTTTAATTTAGTGTGTCACGATGTGGGGGGCTGGCGGTTTAGGGGTTAATAGGTTTATTTTAGTAGATGCAATGTGGGTGGTGGATTTGGGGTTATTAGGTTTATTATAGTATTTGTGATGCGGGGGGATGGCGGTTTAGGGGTAAATAGGTTTATTTAGTGTTGGCGATGTGGGTGGGCAGCGGATTATGGGTTAATAGGTTTATTTTAGTCTTTGAGATGCAAGGGGTGGCGGGTTTAGGGGGTTAATAGGTGGTTTATGGGTGCTAGTGTACTTTGTAACATTTTTGTTATGAGTTTTGTGAAACATTTTTGTTTCACAAAATCTATAACTACTGGTCTTTGATTGCGGAATGGATCATTGCAGTATAGGCTAAAACGCTAGTGGAATAGCTGTACCGCGTGACTTGTAATATGGTTGACCTGACCATTCCATGCTCAAAGGATTTTTCAGCGGTATAGCCGTACCGCAACACTTCTAATCTAGGCCATTATTCTTAATAATGTTGACCCATAAATGAAGGCTGGTGGGAAAGCAGATGTCCCAACCATTCTTCAGTTTGCTATAATGTCATGGTTTGGTAGCTCTGCTTACTGCTACATTAATCCTGAGTTACTCAGGGCCACCTAACCATACACATGATCTACCCACTCTCCACTAAGCTCCATCCATTCCCACTACGTTTCCACCCTTCACATCCCTGACAGTCTATGGGAAATGATAGTAGGCATGAGGAACTGTGAGTGCTACAGAAAACTTTTCTAGCTGAAAATATACCTTAAACAGTATCCAGAAGCAGTGAGGTCACTCGCCATCTAACGGTACATTAAGGTCATCTGCCTCAGTGCTATTGGGGTGAGCCACACTTGGCAATGGGCATTGAAGTGATACATGATGTGAGCGCTTCAGACCAGTGTACAAAGAGGCATATATATAACAGACTAAAGAGCTATGTTCTGCAGTACTGGTTCAGCCTAAACCAGTGGTTTTTAAAGTGTGAGGTGGCCTTCACAGGAGGGCGCTAGAGCATATAAGGGGAGGCGCATGAGCAGTGATATTATCACTATCCTATGGAAACTACAAACAGCAGTTGACTTTGGCAAAAGATACAACATATTTAAGAGCTGACAATGAAACTTGCCTTGTTATGGTGGAATAATGCAAAGGGTAGGAAGTAGGTGGAAAAAAGTAACTGAGGTCAAAATCACTCAGAGACTGTGTAATATTTGTTGTCTTAATCAGTAACTTGCATTAAACACAGGAGTAACAAAATGCCAACTAAAAAAAAAAATATTAAAAAATGACTTTGAAGGGACAGTCTAGTCCAAAATAAACTTTCATGATTCAAATAGGGCATGTAATTTAAACAACTTTTCAATTTAATTGTATCACCAATTTTGCTTTGTTCTCTTGGTATTCTTAGTTGAAAGCTAAACAAAGGAGGTTTATATGCTAATTTCTTAGACCTTGAAGGCCGCCTCTAATCTGAAAGCATTTTGACAGTTTTTCTCCATAGAGGGTGTTAGCTCATGTGTTTCATATAGATAACATTGAGCTCACGCACATGAAGTTACCTAGGAGCCAGCACTGATTGGCTAAAATGCAAGTCTGTCAAAAGAACTGAAATAAGGGGGCAGTCTGCAGAGGCTTAGATAGAAGATAATCACAGAGGTAAAAAGTATTTTAATTTAACTGTGTTGGTTGTGCAAAACTGGGGAATGGGAAATAAAGGGATTATCTATCTTTTTAAACAACAAAAATTCTGGTGTTGACTGTCCCTTTAAAGAGAAAAAATAAACTAACATCTATAATGGAGGTGGGCGATATCTTTTAAGAGTGAAGAAGTCCACGACCTAAGACATTGACCTAAACCCTTGCTGAAGAGTAGATGACAACACACACAGAGCACAGGATAATTTGCTCAGGTTATACACATTCCGCAAACAAACTACAGACTGACGGCTAGATTTGGAGTTTTGTCGGTAACGACCCGAAAAACTAACGCCCGCGTTTTACTGGCCGCACCATAAAAATAACTCTGGTATCGAGAGTCCACATAAAGGCTGCGTTAGGCTCCAAAAAAGGAGCATAGAGCATTTTTAACGCAGCTTAAACTCTCGATACCAGAGTTGCTTACGGACGCGGCCAGCCTCAAAAACATGCTCGTGCACGATTCTCCCATAGGAAACAATGGGGATGTTTGAGCTGAAAAAAAAACCTAACACCTGCAAAAAAGCCGCGTTCAGCTCTTAACGCAGCCCCATTGTTTGCTATGCGGTAACCCTTCCGACGTCTGCACTTAACACCCTAACATGTACCCCGAGTCTAAACACCCCTAACCTTACACTTATTAACCCCTAATCTGCCCGCCCCCGCTATCGCTGACCCCTGCATATTATTTTTAACCCCTAATCTACCGCTCCGTAAACCGCCGCTACTTACATTATCCTTATGTACCCCTAATCTGCCCCCCACAACGTCGCCTCCACCTGCCTACACTTATTAACCCCTAATTTGCCGACCGGTACCGCACCGCTATTATAATAAAGTTATTAACCCCTAATCCGCCTCACTAACCCTATCATAAATAGTATTAACCCTAATCTGCCCTCCCTAACATCGCCGACACCTAACTTCAAACATTAACCCCTAATCTGCCGACCGGAGCTCACCGCTATTCTAATAAATGTATTAACCCCTAAAGCTAAGTCTAACCCTAATACTAACACCCCCCTAAGTTAAATATAATTGAAATCTAACGAAATTAATTAACTCTTATTAAATAAATTATTCCTATTTAAAGCTAAATACTTACCTGTAAAATAAATCCTAATATAGCTACAATATAAATTATAATTATATTATAGCTATTTTAGGATTTATATTTATTTTACAGGTAACTTTGTTTTTATTTTAACCAGGTACAATAGCTATTAAATAGTTAAGAACTATTTAATAGCTAAAATAGTTAAAATAATTACAAATTTACCTGTAAAAGAAATCCTAACCTAAGTTACAATTAAACCTAACACTACACTATCAATAAATTAATTAAATAAACTACCTACAATTACCTACAATTAACCTAACACTACACTATCAATAAATTAATTAAATACAATTGCTACAAATAAATACAATTAAATAAACTAGCTAAAGTACAAAAAATAAAAAAGAACTAAGTTACAAAAAATAAAAAAATATTTACAAACATAAGAAAAATATTACAACAATTTTAAACTAATTACACCTACTCTCAGCCCCCTAATAAAATAACAAATCCCCCCAAAATAAAAAAATGCCCTACCCTATTCTAAATTACTACAGTTCAAAGCTCTTTTACCTTACCAGCCCTGAACAGGGCCCTTTGCGGGGCATGCCCCAAGAAGTTCAGCTCTTTTGCCTGTAAAAAAAAACATACAATACCCAAGCCCCCCAACATTACAACCCACCACCCACATACCCCTAATCTAACCCAAACCCCCCTTAAATAAACCTAACACTAAGCCCCTGAAGATCATCCTACCTTCTCTTCAACATACCAGGTTCACCGATCGGTCCAGAAGAGCTCATCCGATGTACTGATCCAAGCCAAAGCGGGGGGCTGAAGAGGTCCATGATCCGGCTGAAGTCTTCATCCAAGCGGGGCAGAAGAGTTCTTCCATCCGATTGAAGTCTTCATCCAAGCGGGGCAGAAGAGTTCTTCCATCCGATTGAAGTCTTCATCCAAGCGGCATCCATCCGGAGCGAAGCGGCAGCATCCTGAAGACCTCCACCGCGGAACATCCATCCTGGCCGACTACTGAACGACGAATGACGGTTCCTTTAAATGACGTCATCCAAGATGGCGTCCCTCGAATTCCGATTGGCTGATAGGATTCTATCAGCCAATCGGAATTAAGGTAGGAATATTCTGATTGGCTGATGGAATCAGCCAATCAGAATCAAGTTCAATCCGATTGGCTGATCCAATCAGCCAATCAGATTGAGCTTGCATTCTATTGGCTGTTCCGATCAGCCAATAGAATGCGAGCTCAATCTGATTGGCTGATTGGATCAGCCAATCGGATTGAACTTGATTCTGATTGGCTGATTCCATCAGCCAATCAGAATATTCCTACCTTAATTCCGATTGGCTGATAGAATCCTATCAGCCAATCAGAATTCAAGGGACGCCATCTTGGATGACGTCATTTAAAGGAACCGTCATTCGTCGTTCAGTTCGTCGGCCAGGATGGATGTTCCGCGGTGGAGGTCTTCAGGATGCTGCCGCTTCGCTCCGGATGGATGCCGCTTGGATGAAGACTTCAATCGGATGGAAGAACTCTTCTGCCCCGCTTGGATGAAGACTTCAATCAGATGGAAGAACTCTTCTGCCCCGCTTGGATGAAGACTTCAATCGGATGGAAGAACTCTTCTGCCCCGCTTGGATGAAGACTTCAGCCGGATCATGGACCTCTTCAGCCCCCCGCTTGGGCTTGGATCAGGACATCGGAGGAGCTCTTCTGGACCGATCAGTGAACCTGGTATGGTGAAGACAAGGTAGGATGATCTTCAGGGGCTTAGTGTTAGGTTTATTTAAGGGGGGTTTGGGTTAGATTAGGGGTATGTGGGTGGTGGGTTGTAATGTTGGGGGGCTTGGGTATTGTATGTTTTTTTTTTACAGGCAAAAGAGCTGAACTTCTTGGGGCATGCCCCGCAAAGGGCCCTGTTCAGGGCTGGTAAGGTAAAAGAGCTTTTAACTTTAGTAATTTAGAATAGGGGTAGGGCATTTTTTATTTTGGGGGGCTTTGTTGTTTTATTAGGGGGCTTAGAGTAGGTGTAATTAGTTTAAAATTGTTGTAATATTTTTCTTATGTTTGTAGATATTTTTTTATTTTTTGTAACTTAGTTCTTTTTTATTTTTTGTACTTTAGCAAGTTTATTTAATTGTATTTATTTGTAGGAATTGTATTTAATTAATTTATTGATAGTGTAGTGTTAGGTTAATTGTAGGTAATTGTAGGTAGTTTATTTAATTAATTTATTGATAGTATAGTGTTAGTTTTAATTGTAACTTAGTTTAGGATTTCTTTTACAGGTAAATTTGTAATTATTTTAACTATTTTAGCTATTAAATAGTTCTTAACTATTTAATAGCTATTGTACCTGGTTAAAATAAATACAAAGTTACCTGTAAAATAAATATAAATCCTAAAATAGCTATAATATAAATATAATTTATATTGTAGCTATATTAGGATTTATTTTACAGGTAAATACCGGCGGTAGCCTAAAACCAGCGTTAGGAGCCTCTAACGCTGGTTTTCACGGCTACCGCCAAACTCCAAATCTAGGTCTAAGGATTTTATAATGTGTCGGGCAGACATGATCTGCTGTAGCGGACGAGAAGCGGTATTAAGATCGCTGCTTGTTAAACTTGCGTTTCAGGGGAACCTGAAAATACTAGGGGTTGAGTGCAGCATCCGCTGGTTTATAAATCTACCCCTAAGCCCTAGATTATATGACAAGCAGCACAAGGGTATGGAGTGATATCCTACACATATATGGGAGCCTTAAATGAAAAATAGCTGCTGTGTCTTACGGCTATAGCTGCAATGCTGCCATTTCTGTACCACTGTCACTGCCTGATTTTACCCGGCTCCTATTTATAGGAGTCTTACATACTTTATAAAATGTACCAGATTTATACAAAAATATTAAAAATAAATGTAAAAGTAAATATCAATACATTAATAAATTGAAGTTAATTTGAAACTATTTTAAATATTATCAGTAATGATTATAACAAATATATTAATTGATATGTATATGTGTTAATAACTATTCTGACGTAAAATAAATAAATAATATATATAAACAACGCATTTTAAATGCTGAAAAAAAGTACTGAAGTTGTTTATTTGCAAGTGAATGTGCGCAACATATATATATATATATATATATATATATATACATTTCTTATTTAGGGGTAGATTATGAGTGGATTTACACATTGAAAGTAAAAAGTTTGCACACAAATGAAATGACGCACGTTAACTAAATATCACAATCGCATTAACGTATTATCCCCATAAAAGTTGATGGAGCGTATAGAAGAAAAAAACCTAACATCTATTGCTCGCGCAGCGCTTACCCGACAGGAGTTATGAATAGTTCAGATTCCAATGTTCTTCACATACAAGAAAATATTTTTATTGTAAATACATATTTCTATATACTGTATATCTGTATATACCTATACCTATTTATCTATTCCTATAGACATATAGGTATAGATATTTATTTACATTAACATTATCAGATATATATGTATATATATATATATATATATTATATATATTATAATATATAAAAAAAAAACTGAACGACATTGTAATCTAAAATATGTGTAATGCGATTTGGAGTTCACGGTTTAGATCTAACGCAATTTCAGGTTAGTGCACATGAAGAACTGCTATCCTTAATTCACGTTCCTGAAATATAAAATATTAAAAAATATTAATAAAAATAATTAAATATTATTATTCATACTATAAGAAATATAGATATAGGGGGGGCGGAGCCAACTAGCTATCAGAGTAGACGTGTGGGACTACAGCTCCTGCCATAATTAAGCATAAACAAGCTAAAAGCTAATAATATTTCATACAAAATTGCCCTAAATCATCCTTGAAAGCTGAAAGACCAGCCTGGCTGCCATTGATGTGCCCACAGTGTGTGAGAATAATGAAAATTCGGAGGCCCTAGTAACACCTCAGTAACACCTCAGTATTAGGCCTTCAGGCCGAGATCGCCAGAGCCGCAATCGGACCCCCACTACTGGAGGGTTAATGATATCAGCCTGATGACATATGGGCCTTTAGAGGCCATTAACAACTAGAAACGGATACTTAATTTTCTATTGGGGAGAAGCTAGCCCTTGCACAGCCTTACGAAGCGATACCTTCTGCACTGGTGAGAACTATACATTATTTAGGATGTCGGATGTTAAGAGCGCACTACAAGCTTTATTTGAGGACTATGAGACTGCAATGCTGGCCAGGTTTGATAGCCTTTTGCTGAAAATGCAGTCTGTTGGTGGTCGGGGCTCGGCTACTGCGGCAATGGCGGCGGGGGTCTCTGCCAGACAACAAACGAGCACGCCATGCTTTTCCGGCCAGGCACTGCAACTAAGCCAAGATATGACTCTCATGGGAACAAGTGGATCCGATCACTTGCAATCTCTTGCCCAGTCAGACCTCAGCAGTGGGAACCGTTCCTTTGCCTGTAGTAGCGGGACTTATGGAGCCAGGAGATGGCTGTCAGGACCGGCAACTTACCTTATACTCATTTCCCCAAGAGAACGGGGGTATTAACCCCATGCCGACTTGCGCGGAGAATTTACTTCATTTAGCCCTGGTTGCTGGGGCGTGGGGGTTCAGGTTGTCCCTATGATTGCGGGCTCCCAGGACAGAGACAGCGCAGGTCAGCCATTTCGAGCCCTGAGTAGGCTCTACCATAAGAGACTAGCAGCATTGGAATCTGCCTCAGTTGGATGTGAGGAGCCTGGCTGTACAGCTTTTTCGCTAGCCTGCAGGAAAGGAGTGGCTGAGGAGAGTTATTGAAAGCGGATTTGAGTCTCAGGACATTAAGTTGTTGTCTGATGATTTTAATCTCATAATTATTAGAGCACAGTTACTGCACATTATATACTGCGTTTATGAAGTCCTTGGGCTGATTCAGTAATGTAGCTTTTACACTGGGTAACATGAATACGACATAATCTAGATCACAGTAGCTAAATCTATGAGAATAAGGGTCAGTCTAGTGTTTTAGTCACATCTTCATCTCTGGATTGCCTAGGCAGTTGAACTTCACTTATAAATGATATATGTGTGTCATTGTACTACTAACTCCCAGTATGTTGTAGGCCTACCTTTTATGATCTTTTAATGTGTGTAACCTGTAGCATATAATTTAGCAATATTGAACTAACCTAGTTAAGTTTGCTATGTGCACAGATCACCATTAAACCTAATGACCTTAGTGCCCTATTAAATGTCTGTTTGTGATCCCTTCTCCATATATACCCTGTAGAAAGTCTGCCCCCTCATCTCTATTGTGGTCCCCTCTAGAGATTATGCACTGGCGAGGAGGAAAGTATTTACATCTAAATATAGCTTGAGATCCATTGCTTGCTCACCGTGAGGGACTTTGTTACCATTCTAGGCTTTTGCCCCCCCTTCCCTCCCCCCCCTCCCTTCCCACCCTCCCCCCTCCCTTTCCATCCTCCCCCCCCTCCCTTTCGATCCTCCTTCCCCCCTTTTCCATCCTCCTTTACCCCCTTACCATCCTACTCTCCCCCTTTTCCACCTTTTCCCCCTTCTCCAATACCCTCCTCTCCCTTTTTCCCCCCTCTCTCCCTCCCCTCTCCTTCTCCCCCCCTTCTTTTTCCCCTCTCCCCCCCTTGCCCTCTCCCCCCCTTTTTTCTCCCTCTTCCCCCCTCTCTCCCTCCCCATTCCCCCCCTCACAAATGTAAGGTAAGGGATAACTAGCTTATCCTCCATACTCCTTTTTGGCAGAGTTATATTGTCTCTGCCCTGTTTGTAGAACCAATGTAGTGGTTTCTGTCTATATAAGTGAAAAAAATGGTTCTCCGGATTAAAAATGAAGAGATTTACTATGAATATTATCCTGAGTTCAATGTCTATAGACGGTACATCACCATAATCTTAGTATTGATGTTAGCTCATTTGTATATTTTGTAACATCCTATCTGTTTTATATGTATGTGGTGAAACTGTCTATGTGGTTCTTTATCTCTGACACAGTGTTTTGGTACTTGTATCTTTAACGTTCTTATGCTTAACTGGAACATCTTCCCTCAATGTTATTATTAGTTTTTAGGGACCTACCCATGGTCTAGCTGTCATGGTAAGGAGCCTATAAAATGCAGGCCTTGTCTAGGTCTGCATTATTTAAAGCCCCTCTGAGTAGTACTTTTAATACAGGGGGTCCAAAAGTGGCCTCAGCAGTATTGGAGGGAAAAATGAGGGTGATATCAGGTTTGCCTTTAATCTTCACACATTTGACTATATTTCAATTTGGGACAGCTATATGAATATTGTGTAAGGGTACTATCTCTGCATATGTTGTTATGTATCTTTATTTTTATTTTTTCTTAGGTATGCGATATGTATCTTATCATGTATTATGCGTCATATGTTTGTATGAGCAAACTATTTTGTCTTGGAAATTGTATTCCCTCAATAAAATTACTTAAAACAAAAAAAAAAAAAAGGAGGAGAAGAGAAAACAAAACAAAACTCATGACAAATCAATAAATCCTAGGGATATGCTCCTGAAAAAAAAAATAAAAAAAAATATAGATATATTCTATGGATTATTGTAGAACTTTAGAGATCATTTTTAATATTTTTTTTATTAAAATGTTTCAATATTTTATATTTAATAAATACACAACGCACATATAACTCATGTTGGGTTAGCACAGATGAAGACTTTGTGTTTTTTTTATCATGTTCCCTTACCATATGAAGCCAGGTCGCCGATTGTTCCACTCTCTGTGTCATTCTCTGTAAAGACCCTCCGTTGGTGTCGGTGGGAGCGGTGGGAGGAAAGGAGGGAGGCGGGTGGGCAGCCCAGTGCAGGAGAGGGAAGGGAGGGATGTGGTTCCCTAGACTATGAAAATATTTTAGGCAGGAGAGAGGGAGGAATAGGGCCATACACTATGGAACAATATCAGCTGGAAGGGGGAAGGGGGAGGGGGAGATGGGAGTCTGGCTGCTAGTAACAAATATGGTGGAGAACAGTGGGAAGAGTTAAAGAGCTGTTTGGGGTGGGGAATCAAAAAGGTGGGAGGCTGAGGAGAGATCTACACTACAGAAATATTAAACAATACATATTTTAAAAAATAAATTAATAAAAGACCTAAACAGCATTCTGGCAGATTATCTGCCAGTACCCAAGATAGTGGTGACCAGTGGAGGGGTGAATAAGGAAGAGAAATGTTTTGGAGGGATCAGGTGTGATAGGTGTTAGGTCAAAAGGTAATCCCTAACTAGAGCAAATATTTACTGATAACCACTTCACCACTGCCGGGAATTTCAGAAGTGTGGTGTGCAGCTGCAATTAGTTGCTTTCTAATTACCAAAAAAAACAATTCTAAAGTCATGCATGTCTGCTGATTCTGAAGAAAGGGGACCCCAAAAATAGGCCTGGATCAATTCTGATGGCAGATCAATGATTTGCCAATACAAGTCTAGCGTCATCTATTGTCTTGCCCACATAGTATAAACCACAAAGAGCAACTCAACAGATATATTATGTACTTAGTGGTGCATGTTACAAAAAAAAATGATTTTATATTTCTTAGTTTCTGGTTGGATGGTGGAAGGAAGACCCTGCTAACATACTGTTCATGTAGTGCAACTTAAAGGGACAGTCTACACCAGCATTTTTATTGTTTTAAAAGATAGATAATCATTTATTACCCATTCCCCTGTTTTGCATAACCAACACAGTTATATTAATATACTTTAACCTCTGTGATTATCTTGTATCTAATCCTCTGCAAACTGCCCCTTTATTTCAGTTCTTTTGACAGACTTGCAGTTTAGGCCAATCAGTGCCTGCTCCCAGATAACTTCACGTGCACGAGCCACAGTGTTATCTATATGAAATACATGAACTAACACCCTCTAGTGGTGAAAAACTGTTAAAATGCATTCTGAATGGAGGTGGCCTTCAAGGTCTAAGAAATTAGCATATGAACCTCCTAGGTTAAGCTTTCAACTAAGAATACCAAGAGAACAAAGCAAATTGGTGATAAAATTAAATTGGAAAAAAATTTAAATTACATGCTCTATCTGAATCATGAAAGTTTATTTTGGCCTAGACTGTCCCTTTAAAATTTGAAGAAACCCTTATTGGGGACTTTTAGAGTATTAGGATCATAGCTGTAAACTTGATCCGATTTTTTACCAATTGATTTCTACCCTC
Source organism: Bombina bombina (assembly GCF_027579735.1). Taxonomy (NCBI): domain Eukaryota; kingdom Metazoa; phylum Chordata; class Amphibia; order Anura; family Bombinatoridae; genus Bombina; species Bombina bombina. Next base: position 26,999,921 of record NC_069505.1, read on the forward strand.
GTGCATATGCTACCGTGGTTGTGCACAGTCTTTTAGTGGTAGCTGGGGATCTGTCTGGATTATGGGCCATTCATGTTTGAGTTCAGAAATCAGTTTCTTCTTATCTGGAGTATATTTAGTGGCAAAAAGTAAGGATGTTTGTTTCTGAAGTACCTTTGGCAGTTCTCAAGGATTTTTCCCCTTTTAGTGCTTCTGTCAGGGTTTTATTTTGTAACCATGTTCACGAAATCTGTTTTGCATCTTCATCAGTTGTACTTCCCTCTTGTCAGCATCTGTGTTGTTGCCTATTACTCTTTGAAATTGATCTTTGGGGATATTTAAAACCAAAGCCAGTGGATGACAACTGGAGGCATGCAATATTGTGTTACGGTCTGTGTCCTTCCTGTAGAGATTGGTGCCAATTGTCCATTTTGTACAAAGACCCTAACATCCAGAAAGTCAATAGATGTTTTGCTTTGCACATATTTAAAGCATATAGTATTAGTAACTGGCAGATTGTTTAAGGTCTTAATCCAATCACAAGATTCTCACTACTATCCCCTCCATATAAGAATAAATCATCAATATAGTGACAGTACATTTGTATGGCATAATGGTTAAAGATATCCATGGCCCTAGATTCATACTGAACCATATATAGGTTGGCTAATGCTGGGGCTACGTTTGGAGCCCATTACTGTTCCTGCAGTCTGTAAATAAAATTTATTTTTTAAACAAAGTAATTTTTGGAAAGGCATATCTAAAGTAATACAATCAGAACCTCTGACGGGTGGCCCAATATACGGTATATATGTCTATATAGTGTGTGAATATATATATATATATATATATATATATATATATATATATATACTGTATATATATATATAATATATATATATATATAAATATTTGTATGTATGTGTGCACATACATATTTACACATATAAACATGTAAATACACACATATATATAGTATATATATACATATAGAGACATGTGTTTTATATAGCATATTAAGATAAATATATAAAATTTAGAGCCCCTTTCAGTCAAGAATCTTGCCAAATTACTGTATCCCCTTTTAAAAATTGTTTTTCAATATTAAAATTATATTTTTTAATTAAAAAGTGTATATATGAGTATAAACTTTAACTATTTATGTCTTTGATGTATATATTGTGCGTGTGATGGACCTCTCGGTACCCTCTCTGGGTATGTCCACCTGTTCAGCTTCCCTAACGGCTGGGAACAACAATGTTTTGTCAGGGTACAGGTAAATATATATATATATATATATATATATATATAGTATAGAGAGAGAGAGAGAGATCAGTATAGAAGGAGGGCACTCTCAGGATTTGTAGAAGGAAGAATTTTTCTTTATTCTTAGAACATTAATACATGGTCGACGTTTTCGGCCCTCAGTTGGGCATTCAATCAGGACAAGTACAATCTTTGAACTGCCGGAGTGGCAATGATCATAGATCCAAAAAAAAAAAAAAAAATATATATATATATATGTCAGTAGGACAGGGGAATGTGTTTATGTATGAAACCATATTTTTATCAGATATTACTGAAATAGGATTGAAATTCTGATGTCAGGATTTGATTCAAAAACCCCCACAAGTTTGAATAAACATATCTCAAGACTAAAATTGCAGACAGGATGTCCCAAGAAACAAAAGGGAAGCATTTGCCCCCTAGATGAAGCTACAAACATCTTTCAAAGGAACTGAAAATTTACACAGATTTGTAAAATGATCATGCTTTGCAGGGAGACACATTCTGGATCTATGAACTCGACAAGCAGGTAAATTCTGAATACACAGTGATTAGCATAGAGGTGTTAATTGCCCCTAAACATCAAATACACATCTGTATTGCTAGCTAAACAGAAAATATGTTGTATTGTGAATTTTACAACTACTCGTAAAATGACCTATGCTGTTTATGAAATCTCCATATACAAGACGCTTACAAATTAGCATTTAGAATTTCCCTGTATGAAAAAAATGAAAATGAATACCTTTTTAGAAAAAGAAATGAGTCCAATAGTTTCAGATATGTTTGAAATTATTCAAATAGCCCACATATGTATATAAATGTTGAAATGGTACGTATCATATTAATAAATAATTTGCTGCAGTGAATAGATATATGCAAAATAGATTAAAATTGTAATAATCCCATTGTTTAATTATATGTAACATAATTTTTCTATTTTTCAGATGGAGTGCCTGCATGGGATATCTGAATCATGTCATAGTGATTATATACACTAGATGTTTTTGAAAGTTTAAACACAGCTCTGAAAACATATTAGAATGTAATAAATGCCATTAATTCAGAATAATTAACAGGATAAATTATTTTAATAAATATAATGTTAGACATATGATGTTTCATATAAAAATGATCAGAGAGGTGATGTAATAGTGCCCCCATCTGCGATTGATATTGTGAACTTATTATATAAGGGGAATTATGACAGTTATTACACATTTTAAAGAAAAATTTCACTGTCTAGAAAATAATTAAATGTTAATTTGTGTTTGTCACGCTGCCACCAGAGGGCCAAAATCCAGTAGGACAGTTAAGGGAATTTAACTGTTCAAAAGATGCGTTTCCATGGTGAACATGCTCAGCTCCGTTAAGGGCCAATCAGATTAGATATTCCAGATATCCAATCCGAGACAAGTTTCTGTTTTGGGCGTTTCCAATCTAACCAATGATGGGTACTGATCAAAAAAGGGGAGGGGTAAGATCAGATGATTTAACCCCAAGCATAGAGGCTGCAAGAGGCTGGCTGCTGCTATCTCTGGCTATCCCTGAAGGAAAATAACTGCGACAGTTATTACAAAGCAAATGGCTATCTATATGCTCCATATGCAGATACCCCAGTTTTGGTCTTCTGAGGTTAGATCATTCCTGTTAAGAGATATTGGTTGGTGTTCACCTTGGTAATGTATTAAGAAATTGCTGTAGCAAATAGATTTAAAGAGCAAAATTATATTTTTTAGACTGTGTTTCTAGTTTTAAATAATTCTTAGCTTGACTTTTTTATATGCAAAACATTTTAAAATTCCTTGTTGCTGTGTTTGGCTACTTAAAGAAATAAATTGTATTTTAAAACTGATAGCCACAGCCCTGTATAGTGTTTAAATTTGTATCTTGTAGGTTAAGTATCTTATCTGTGCAATTTCTGATGTGTGAATTTGTATTAGGATAAATTGCAGTTAAATAGCTGAATATATAATTATCCAATTGTTGTTTAGGATTGTATTGCTTTGATGTTAAAAGTTAAAGATTTTAGGTCTCATTGTGCTAGCTGGGTGAAACTTCTATTGTTAATAAGGTAAACGTGTATAGTATTGTCTCATATTTTGGTTCCTACAAATATATTTCACTATGTTCATAGATATTAACTAAATAAAAGAATTCAGGTATTATATTAATTTTATGGTTTCTAGTAAATGCATATTGATTTGAGGGTTATTTTTAAAGGGATAATTATATAAATATATTGTGTTATAACCTGCCATAGGCTGATATATTATTTGAAGAGCACTACTGAAGATTTTTATAAATATACTGACATATTATATGGAGGCACCTGCATGAGATTTATTAATATTCATCATATTGATATCATATATTTGTAGTAAATAGAAATTATTATAAAAGAGAGAAAACATTTCATATTTCAAAATTAATATTTTGAAAATATAAAAGATTTTTTTTTTGAAAATTGAAATATTGATGTTCATATTTCGAGATTGATATTGATACTTTGAAATATTGTTAAGGATTCATTTTTAAAAAATTGTAAAAATATAAATTTTTCATATTTTCAAAATTAATCAAAAATATTAATTTTTCATATTTCAAAATTCATCAAAAATATTAATTTTTCATATTTCAAAATTCATAAAAATATTATTTTTTTTCATATTTCAAAATTCATAAAAATATTTATATTTTTATATTTCAAAATTAATATTACATTTTTTTTTGAAAATATATATTTTTTTTCTTCTCTCTTTTATTGGTAAAAATTGTATTAGCATTTAACTAAATACTAAACCAATATAATAATGTCTGTAGCCAGAAGTGACTCATTAATTCTCTACATAGCGTTGAAAATGGTCCCATAACATTACCCCTTACTAAAGGTCAGATCCTTAAGAAGATATCATAAGTTTCATTAAAGAGAAGTTTAATATTGTGGGTGAATTAAATTATTTTATGGATATGCTTGAAACTAGGGCTAAAAATATTACCTTTAATAATAATATGTGGAATGAAAAAAATGAATTTTTCCAAGAATTATTAATGATTAATCAATGCAAAACTCCCAAAAAGCGAGACGAACTAATACTAAAATCTTGACCCCTTGTAATATGCATTTTGACAAAATGTCGCTTTGTGTCATAGACAAACAATTGCAAATACAAGACCTAGAAAATAGTATTCGTTCCTCACGCAGATGCGAAGAGGATTAAAAAGAGCCAAAAATATCTAAACCCTAACCGCCTTAGATAAGCATAACATAGACTTACTCGCACAGATACAAGAATTAAATAAACAGCTTGCACAAAGCCAGAGAGAATTAAACGATTTAAAAAGGTCATATCGCCATAAATGAAACCCCCTATATTAACAGTGAGAATAAATGCAGATAATGCTAAGTCCCTTAGAGAACGCGTCAGGACGAGGTGCAGAAATATATGGAAGAGTTTAGACAAATGACCCCTAATGGGTCAGAAATAGATTTCCCAAATAGACAATCACCTCATGATGTAAATCCAGAGAACTGCTGTAACTCAGCTGGTGCGGGTGAGGGAAACTCTAATAGAGAATCCCAAAGTAAGTCTAATAAGGTCTATGATCCCATAAAATAGTTACCTTCATACAGGGTGCAGTACCTATATTCTCCAATAAGGGAACAAAATCTGTAATTGATCATTTAGAGGCTTTTGAAAATGCATTAGCTATAATGAATGTTACAAGTGAGAAATTAAAAATTGAATTTCTGCCTTGGGTATTTGACAGTAAACATCACAAATTCTTTGCTTCACTAAAGGATATGAATATTCATTCCTGGAGTGGGGTAAAACGACAATGCAGAAAGGAATTCGGGCAACATCGCATTAAAACTGCAGCGAAAATAGCTGTATATAGTTTAAAATGTAGCGCGAATCAAAGTCCAATCGAATTCCTTTCTGAATTGAAGAATGCGTACAGTATGGCTGAAGATAATCCCAGGTTTGATTGCTCAGAATTTGTAAATTTATTTTTTGAAGCACTGCCTACACCCATCAAAATTAACTTAGCTAGAGATTTTGATGAGGACTGCTCATTGGAATGGCTGATCAAAGAGAGTACAAAATTATACTCTATTCAGCAGTCCAGTGAACAGGGGGTGAAAAAGGAGTCAAAACATAAAAATTGTAGCAGAAACTAGGTTGTCACCTAGCCCCCTCAATTTGGAGTCTAAAAAGAAAACCTATGCGGAGGTAGCCAGTCAAAACAGGCCATCTCCACAGAGGTTTAACTCTGCCCCCTCCCCTACATGGGCTGAGGCACAGGGAGACTATAACCAAAGTGGGGCATAATCAGGTGAATAATTACTCACAAAAGAGAATACACACCAAATAATTGGTACCCACGCAAAGGTAGATACAATAGACGGCGAAGATATTCTCAGGGTAACCAGACACCCCAAATATATACTGCTCCCAAAAATCATAATGCTGAACAAGCTGAACCCCAGGGGCAACCATGCCAGAATAGAAATAGCAGCCCTGATCCTGAGGGAACCCAATGGTCCAGGAATCACTATAATGGGGCACCAAGAGATAGACCCAGGAGTAGAGGTAACTTGTACAATCAGGTAGATATGCTTTTTACCCAGCTAAATCGGTTGAGCGAACAATTCGCTAATATGAGTCAACGTTCTACGGCTCAGCAACCGAACAATACTTTTTTAGGGGTACAGCCAGTGGTCAGCAGTGGACCACAGGCACAGTCATAAATACTGCAATATCACCTGAGAGGGAGGGGAGAGATATACAAAATGTAATGATCAATGTCAATGATACTAATCATGTTCTCTCCCCACAGACCGAAACCGGACGATTTAGCTGTGATGACGAGCAACCTCGGCCTAATAGCATTAACCAAGCTTTCCCTTTGCAGCTCTCTCTTAATCTTATTTCCACAGATGCAGTACACAAGAACCCAGCTGACCTTGTCATGGGGGAAACAGGTAGGTATGAAGTTTCCTCTGCATTAAATGACACAGCGGATTCAGGTAACACGTGGCGAAGCCCACAGATGTACAAGAATGCAAATTTTATTTGTGAAATGATAGAAATTGCAGGAAGGTATTATGTATTAGCTGAGCTGCAAGATTCAGTCTCCAACCCTATCATGGGATTAATTGATACTGGGTCTCAGGCAACTATTTTATCCCACAGGTACTGCACACAGCTAAAATGAGCTAACACCCCCACAAACCTAAAATAAAAGAATTTGATGGTTCTCTAATAGGAGTTGGGGGTGACTCTCTAAAAGTTTACGGTACTTGCCTGGTTAAAATTTAAACTGGGGAACAGGGTCATAGACACCCTGTCATTATAGTGGATCTGCCACTGATCGGTTAATTATTGGTAGTGATCTCCTGAAGCGATTAAGTACCATAATTGATTGCATAATAATGTAATTTGGTCACAAGTTTAAAAGGCCTATCAATTATGAAAAATCTGATATATCTCACCCCTGACATAACTGTCACGTAGTGGAAGAGAAACCAGATGCTGTGGATATTCATTTCAGGAATAACTCTGTACCTGAAATCACTATTTTACAAATAGATGATCAGACTCCTTTAAGTGGTTCTGATGGAAATACTTTTAAAATTTCGCCTTGGAAAGATTGTGAATATTTCCTTAGATGGCGATGTATTAACCATATCTCCTCCCACAAGGGGGATCATAAAATCCCTAAGGGGGGAGACCACGCTCAATACCTCACAGAGATGAGAGAGTTAAAGAGGATCTATTTATCCCTATACAAGTGCATGACCTTGGTACAACAAAATATGCCAAAGTTGAGTTTAAAACAGGAAGCTAGCTATATAAGCGAAGGCTTATTAGCGCAATATGCTGAACCTAAAGTGATTAAACATCTTTCTCCCCAAGACCACTGGGTCAATGGCCTGGATGACAGGTTTGAAAGCTATAACATCACAGCTAAGTGCTTATTAACTGTCTCTATAGGTAATAAGTCAATGAAGCACCTGTTTTTAGTTTTAAATACTCCCCATAATCAAATATACATTGGCAATGATATCTTACATAATATGCCATACAAATAGATTTTTATTAGCTCTTGCCTCTGGAGCAGGGTTAAAGGGGGACCCTAAAGTATTTCAGTAGTGAAAATGCAGCCCTGAAATCAAACCAGCAATTGCCATATGCTGTGAGATATGCAGGTGTCTAGCGATGTTATAATTCCTGCCGTACTGATACATTCTTTTACCATTACAGGTAAAGAGAGGTTAGAAATTAAAAACTTCTGAAACACTAATTTGCCTCTCCCATAGAATACAAAATCTGGGTGTCACAGTGACCTACACTCCTTTGGTGATATTGGAACTACTCCAATACATATTATTGTGCATAACATGACCCCACAGGATATAACCTTTATCTAAGGGAACCACCATAGGATATGCACTGGAATCAAATTATTACACTTTTGGATTCCAAAATAATGTAATTGGGCTAATACCTGAGGATACTTAACTGAAGAACAATTAATAGAACAATCCTTTGCATCTATGCCAGAGGGTCTATTTAATATTCAGTCTATTTATCCCTTCAGCTCAGAGGAAGGCATCTGTAAAATTGAAGAAGCCTCTCTAGTATTTGATAAGCCGATCAAACAGCAAGATTACCCCAATACCCAGAGTCAGGGGGGGCAATGTAAATTATATCAAGGGGATCTCACCTCTAGGTTTGAAGAAGCCTATGAAATAGGACTGCAGAAATCTTTCCAGGATTTAGGCAAATAGTCGAGGAGCAAATATCCTTAGCTAATGGCTGTTCCAGCGATGATGAACGCCAGCTGCTGCGAGAACTCCTGATGGAGTACAAGGATATTTTGCTAAGGATTCTTATGACTGTGGTACTACAGACTTGCACATTGCAAGAATACAAACAGATCCCAATGCACCACCTGTATTTGTCAAACAATACAGGACTTCCATTAGCCTCATATGATTTTCTTGCAGAAATCATAAGGAATTTGGAAGAAAGAGGTAATATCAGACAGGTACACAGCTCATACAACAATCCTATTCTAGGTGTTCTTAAGGCCCAATGGGACAATGGCGTTTGTGTGCTGATTTGAGACAGCTAAACAAACGAGTCTACATGTCTGGCTGGCCGGTGCCATACATTCACCAGTGCCTAGCACAAATGCAGGGATCCAAAATATTCACTGCCATTGATTGTGCACAGGGATATTGGACCATAAAGGTACATGAGGAGGACCAGTTATAAGCTGGCATTCTCATTCCAAAAAGTCAATATGCATTTTCAGAGACTCCCTTTTGGATACATAAACTCTGGACATGAATTTGCTGTATTCATGCATAAGGCTATGCCTTGTGCACTGGAAAGGGGACCTTATCTTATGTTGATGATGCTCTAATCAAAAGCACAGACTTTGAAAAACACATTGCAGAGCTTAAACACATCCTCAGCCAACTTAAAAGGGCAGGTGTCAAATTATCCCTACAGAAAGCTCAATGGTGCCGCACTTGTGTAAACTTCTTGGGACATGAAGTTTCCTTCTGAAGGATTAAATCCTCAGAGAAAAAGGTGGAAGCTATAGTAAATTCTAAAAACCCAACTTACTTAAAGGAATTGAGATCCTTCCTGGGTATGACAATTATTCTCGCAAATTCATTGATAATTATGCCAGAATTAGCTAAACCACTACTACTTCTTCTAAAGAAGGATGTGAAATGGCACTGGAGTGAGTCTCAAGAGACAGCCATCAGAGAGCTGAAGAGAAAACTCACTCAAGCACCTTGCTTAGCGTACCATGAAGGTGGTAAACCATTCTTCTTAGAGACAGGGTACACAGATATAAGCATGAGTGCTGTTATATACCAGAAACATGATAATTTAAGCAAAGCCATTGCTTATGCGAGCAAAGCTCTATCCCCAGTAGAAATAAAATTTAGTGATTGCAAAAAAGCCCTCTTATCTACTGTATGGGCTCTACAAATTTCCGCAGCTATACAAAAAAATTATTGTAGAAACGGCCCCACCAGCCTTTGCTATATTTGCAAAGTGAGCGAAATAAGAGATGGGAATATGTCAAATAGCCGCATAACATCGTGGACTCTTTCCTTACAAGGCTGGCCTTTAGAAATTCGCTACAAGCAGAATAAAAAGAATACGGTCACACAGGGGCTTGCTGAGCTCCACGACTGTACTGCTAGAGATCCTGGGGAAGAATTATCAGAAGATGATTTCCTGGAGGAACAATTGCTTTCCCCATATAAAATATACAATGAGGAAAATTGTCAAACATTACCTTGGGTATATGTTGATGGTTGTTCTTACCATGCCACTATTGATAATGAGTGCAGATTAGTCGCTGGCATTGGTATAACTTGGGCAAATGGATTCCCAAATATATCTATAGGTATTAACATTGGACCAAGATCCAGTCAAGTTGCAGAACTCACTGCTATTCTAAAAACCATTGAAATGGCTATTGAACATGGTATTCACGAATTTGTGATCATAACTGACTCAAATTATGTGCGTGACAGTTTTGTTGAATACCTGCCAACTTGGAAAAGAAATGTTATGTAGAAAAGCAATAACAAACCAGTCAAGCATGGCAAGTTGTTCTGCGAGATTGATAATCTGGTGGTATCCAATGATTTAACCATACACTGGAAAAAGACCAAGGGTCATTCCAGAGTTCTAGTTCCTGATAAGGAAGGCAATGATCTTGCAGATTCGTTAGCCAAACAAGGAGCCATAACTGGAGAACTCCTTAATATTGACCACTTAATGGGTGCAATTCAGGTAGAAGCCATTACCAGAAACCAGGCTAAACAACAGAGTGAGCCTAACTTGGTACAATGGAGTCAGGATTCTCCTAGTGAGGACCTGATCACTAGTCAAAAAGAAGACCCCCATTGTAGGCATCTTCTATAAACACATAGAAGATCCTGAAAGCAACCCCATATCAAAAGATGATTGTATTGGCAAAGAAGATCTTAGAATCTTAATGAAATCCAGATCACAATTCAAGTTACAGGATGGTTTGTTAATTAGGACCTCCAAAACTGGCATTCAGCAATGGGTAGTACCCACTAAGTTTTGAGGTCTAATGCTTCAACATGCCCATGATACTCCCACATCTGGTCATCGTGGTGCCAAACTCACGTATGAGATATTGCTCGATTATGCTTTTTGGCCACAATGTTGAAAGATGTCCAAACCTACTGTCAAGGTGTTTAATCTGTCCACAGTTCCAACCCACTGCGCCAACGCATAGAGCGCCATTGCAGAAGAGGGGGATGGTAATGCCATGGTCAGATATAAAAAATAGATTTTATTGGTCCAGTAAACTAGGTCATCAAGAGGTAACAAATACATGTTAACAGTGACATGCCTGTTCACTAAATGGGTAGAGTGCATCAGTGCACCTAACAATAGTGCTGAAACATGTGCAGCATTGCTCATCAACCACGTGTTTTCCAGATTTGGTTTACCCCAAAGAATCGAATCAGATCGGGGAACCCACTTCACTAGCGAAGTGATGACAAAAATGTGGAAAATACTAGGGGTTAAAAGAAAGCTCCATATTGCTTATAGAGCTGCCTCAAGTGGTGGTGTAGAGCGTTAAAACCAGTCCATTGTTAAAATCCTCAAAAAGTTTGTGAGTGAGACGGGTAAAAGACTGGGATGTAAAACTACCTCTAGTCTTAATTGCATTAAGAGCAACTTCAAGTAGTGCTACCAAGATGTCACCTTTTGAACTGATGACTGGTAGAAGAATGGTTCTACCTCAGCATCTGCTATACCGTACATCAGACCAAAATTTGATAAACGCTGCCAGTACACATCAATATGTGGAGAACCTAAGAAAGCACCTGCAATATGCCTTTGCATTTGCTCAAAGGAATTTAGAAAGAGCCGCAACTGCCACTAAAACCTATTATGATCTCAAAACATCCAAAAAAGAATATGAAATAAATGATAAAGTTTATCTTTATAACTTTGGAAGAGATCAGGTTAGAGAGAAGAAATTTCTTCCCTCATGGAAAGGTCCTTTTGTCATTACTGACAAAATATCTCCAGTGGCCTATAAAATACGGATCCCAAAAATGAAAGTTTCATAGATAAATGGGTCCATATAAATCAATTGCGGCATGTCATCTTAGATCCCAACTACAGGTCATAGAGGGAGAATGAAGTGTCATATCCCCAAATGAAATAAAGACATAATGTAGCTTAAAGATGCCTAGCTGATAACATGAATGTTTAAAAAAGACGGACTTTCTACTTAAAGGACTGTCTATGATGTATACGGCCAACACCCTCACCGAGTACCACTGACTTTGATCCAATTCAAATACATGTGTCCTACATATATTTGAATTTGAAAGGGGAATTATGTCAGGGTACAGGTAAATACATATATATATATATATATGTATGTCAATTAGGACAGGGGAATGTGTTTATGTATGAAACCATATTTTTATCAGATATTACTGAAATAGGATTGAAATTCTGATGTCAGGATTTGATTAACAAAACCCCCACAAGTTTCAATAAACATATCTCAAGACTAAAATTGCCGACAGGATGTCCCAGGAAACAAAAGGGAAGCATTTGCCCCCTAGATGAAGCTACAAAACATCTTTCAAAGGAACTGAAAATGAACACAGATTTGTAAAATGATTCATGCTGTGCAGGGAGACACATTCTGGATAGTGATGTCGCGAACCTAAAATTTTCGGTTCGCGAACGGCGGACTCGAACTTCCGGTATTGTTCGCAAACGTGCGAACCGTGCGAACCGCCATTGAATTCAATAGGCTGGCGAACTTTAAAACCTACAAGGACTCTTTCTGGCCACAATAGTGATGGAAAAGTTGTTTCAAGGGTACTAACACCTGGACTGTTGCATGCTGGAGGGGGATCCCTGGCAAAACTCCCATGGAAAATTACATAGTTGATGCAGAGTCTGCTTTAAGCCATAATGGGTCTAAATCAACTAACATTCCCAAAGTGGCTGTCTCAAAACATCCCGGACAGAAGATAGATTGATAGTGATAGATAGGATAGATAGATATACATAGATTGATAGTTAGATAGAATCGATAGAAGAGAAATAGATAGATTTGTTAGATATATAATTACCCTAATAAATTCTAATAATCAAACATGCGTTCTTGGACCCCAACTAGCTTGTGTTAATTAGTACTTTTCTTAGCACTTTAATCCCTGTTCCCCCCCCCTATCGGGGGAGTTCTATATGGCCTGCCAGATTACCCTGAAAAATTATAATAATAAGACATGTGGTCTGCTACCTATTTTAACGAGGTTGTGTTTTAAGTACTACCATTCTTAGCACTTTAATCTCTGTAACTCCCCCTATTTGGTGAGGTCTATACGGCCTGGATGATTACCCATACAAAATATAATAATAAGACATCTGCTCTTGGTCTGCGACCCATGGTAACTATGTTGTGTTAATTAGTAATGTCCTTCGCATTTTAATAGCTGTTACTCATACTCACCCTATCGGTGGAGGTCTATATGGCCTGCATGATTACCCTTACAAAATATAACAACCAAACATATGCTCTGGGACCAATGATAAGTAGGTTGTGTTAAGTAGTACTGTTCTTTGCATTTTCATACCTGTTACAACACCAAATGGTGGCAGGTCTATCTGGCCTTCATGATTAGCTGCACCCAAACCCAAAAAAAAGCCGAGTGGTCTTAGACTAACACCCATGGCTAACTCGGTTGTTTCAATTAGTACTATTCTTAGCACTTTCATCCCTGTTACGGGCGGTCTACATGGCCATCATGATTAGCCGAACAAATACTACAATCCAACCTTTGCTCAGTCTTCATAGGCCCTTCATTGTCTGTATTTTGATAGTACAGTTCTTATTATTTTTATAGCTGATACAACACCGAATGGTGGCAGCTCTATATGGCCTGCATGATTAGCCGCACCCAATACAAAAATAAATCCAAGCGGTCTTGGATAACACCCATGGCTAACTCTGTTGTTTCAAGTAGTACTATTCTTAGCACTTTCATCTCATCATCCCTGTTACTTCCAGGACTCTCGGTGGTGGTGGTCTACATGGACATCATGATTAGCCTAACCAAATACTACAATCCAACCTTGGCTCAGTCTTCCTAAGGCCCTTCATTGGCTGTATTTTGGCAGTACTGTTCTTATTAGTTTAATAGCTGATACGACACCGAATGTTGTCAGCTCTATATGGCCTGCATGAATAGCCGCACCCAAAGCCAAAAAAAAGCCAAGCGGTTTTGCACTAACACCGATGGCTAACTCTGTTGTTTCAAGTTCTACTATTCTTAGCTCTTTCATCTCATCATCCCTGTTACTTCCAGGACTCTCGGTGGTGGTGGTCTACATGGCCATCATGATTAGCCTAACCAAATACTACTAGGGCACGAGCAAACTGAGGATTAAGATCATCAACAATCAAGATTTTTTTAATTTTAATTAGTAACTATACTGTGACAAAAAATTAGGATTGGTGTAAATAGTTGGCAAGACGGCCTGGCACAAAAGGATGGCAGGCAGGAGGTAGATGCAATTCAAGGACACTAGGAGACTGATTACTGACAGTCTAAACAGTGATGATTGACAATTTTTGCAATACTGTTAACAGAAATATGATTGCTGACAACAATTGGCTAGGTGGGCCTGGCTCACAGCAGGCTGCAAGGCAGGAGGAAAGTGCTATTCAATGGCACCAGCAAACTGAGGATTCAAATCACAGCAACTATTACCAAAAATTTTAATTTTTAATTATTAGAATACTGTCACAACAAATATGATTGATGTAAATATTTTTTAAGTAGGCCTGGCACACAGGCTTGGAAGGCTGTAGAAAAGTGCAATTCAAAGGCACAAGCAAACTGAGGATTAAGATCATCAAGAATAAAGATTTTTTTAATTGTAATTAGTAACTATACTGTGACAAAAAATTAGGATTGGTGTAAATAGTTGGCAAGACGGCCTGGCACAAAAGGATGGCAGGCAGGAGGTAGATGCAATTCAAGGAAACTAGGAGACTGATTACTGACAGTCTAAACAGTGATGATTGACAATTTTTGCAATACTGTTAACAGAAATATGATTGCTGACAACAATTGGCTAGGTGGGCCTGGCTCACCAGCAGGCTGCAAGGCAGGAGGAAAGTGCTATTCAATGGCACCAGCAAACTGAGTATTCAAATCCCAGCAACTATTACCAAAAATTTTAATTTTTTAATTATTAGAATACTGTCACAACAAATATGATTGGTGTAAATATTTTTTAAGTAGGCCTGGCACACAGGCTTGGAAGGCTGTAGAAAAGTGCAATTCAAAGGCACGAGCAAACTGAGGATTAAGATCATCAACAAACAAGATTTTTTTAATTTTAATTAGTAAACTATACTGTGACAAAAAATTAGGATTGGTGTAAATAGTTGGCAAGACGGCCTGGCACAAAAGGATGGCAGGCAGGAGGTAGATGCAATTCAAGGACACTAGGAGACTGATTACTGACAGTCTAAACAGTGATGATTGACAATTTTTGCAATACTGTTAACCAGAAATATGATTGCTGACAACAATTGGTCTAGGTGGGCCTGGCTCACAGCAGGCTGCAAGGCAGGAGGAAAGTGCTATTCAATGGCACCAGCAAACTGAGGATTCAAATCACAGCAACTATTACCAAAAATTTTAATTTTTAATTATTAGAATACTGTCACAACAAATATGATTGGTGTAAATATTTTTTAAGTAGGCCTGGCACACAGGCTTGGAAGGCTGTAGAAAAGTGCAATTCAAAGGCACGAGCAAACTGAGGATTAAGATCAACACTAAAAAATGTTTTTATTTAAATTAGTAACTATACTGTCTGACTGTGACAACAATTATGATTGGTGTAAATAGTTGGCTAGACGGCGTGGCACCAAAGGCTGGCAGTGGCAGGCAGGAGGTAAATTAAATTCAATGGCACTAGGAGACTAAATATTTGCAGTCCAAAAAATTATGATTTTTTTTTATTACTGTTACAAGAATTGTGATTGGTGCCACTAATTGGCTACTTGGGCCTGGCAGACAGGCTGGCAGATATGAGTCGTGGATGGTAGGTAGGGCAGCAATTTAACACAGTATGCTGTGTAAGTGACAAAAACACAGGACTGATAGAAAATTAAGTTACATTACACTAGCAAAATATTTGAAAATTTTAGATTTTAATATTAAAATTATGTTAAGAAGTGCAATGCACATATGACTCTATGAGTGGTCGCACTGGCTGGCTGCTACGTAGGGCAGCAATTATAACAACAGTATGCTGTGTAAGTCAGATAGACAGTTAGACACAGGCCTGATAGAAAATACAATTAGATTACATTAGCATAATGATTTAAAGACGTTTTTTGGAAATTTTAAGAAAAAGGTTAAGCACATACATATAAGTCGTGGCTGATAGCCTTGGAAGGGCAGCTATTAAAAACAGTAGGCTCTGTATGTCGGATACACACACGCCTGATAGAAAATACTATTAGATTACACTAGAAAAATGATTGAAATTATTTTTTGGGGGGGGGAAATAAAAAAAAGTTTAAACACATATGAGTCGTGGCTCATAGACTAGGGAGGGCAGCAAGTAAACACAGTAGGCTCTCTATGTCAGCAAAACACACAGGCCGGATAGAAAATTATATTAGATTACACTAGCAAACAATTTTAAACTTTTTTTTTTTTTTATATTAAAATTAAGGTGAAAGAAAAATAGATATGAGTGCTGGGTGGCTGCCTGGCACAGACCAATTAACCAAAAGACTGAAAAAAAGAGGTATATTAATGCTGAGTGAGCCTGACAGACACAGGCATGATAGTAAATGTAATTAGATTACACTAGCAAAATTTTTTATTTTTTTTTATTTAAAATACTGTTATAAACGGATATTAACACTGGTGGCTGCTGGCTGGCACAGAGCAATGAACCAGAGTATATGCTGTGTGACACTGGCCTAATAGAAAATGAAAAAAAATTACACTAGAAAAAATAATTATATTTTTGGGTTAGTTAAATTTAAACTAATGTTGTTAGGGAGATATCAGTGGTGGCAGTAGTCACAGCATATGCTGTGAGCCTTAAACACACAGCTGAAAGCCAGGCAAATGCTAATAAAAAAAAAAACGGAAAAAAAAACGGCACAAAATATAGCCCTAAAAAGGGCTTTTTGGGGTGCTGTGCTTGCAGCAGAGATGAGTGGAGTCCTTCTGGACTGTAAATACACTAGCCTAGCTATGTTTTTCCTATTAATGTCAGGAGCAAAAACACAACACGTCCTCTCATTAAAAAAGCAAGGTCGTTATGAGTCTAAAATGGCGGATTCCGAGTAGCTGGGAGTGTCTGTGGAGGGAGTGTCTGATGTTGATTGGCTCTAATGTGTCAGGCGGCTGTGACATAAAGGGTCAAAGTTTCCACAATGATGACACATAGGGGCGGATCGAACATCGCCATGTGTTCGCCCACAAACGCGAACGCGAACAAGCTATGTTCGCTGTGAACCGTTCGCGGGCGAACAGTTCGGGACATCACTAATTCTGGATCTATGAACTGGACAAGCAGGTAAAATTCTGAATACACAGTGATTAGCATAGAGGTGTTAATTGCCCCTAAACATCAAATACACGTCTGTATTGCTAGCTAAACAGAAAATATGTTGTATTGTGACTTTTACAACTACTCGTAAAATGACCTATGCTGTTTATGAAATCTCCATATACAAGAAGCAGACAAATTAGCATTTGAAATTCACTGTATGGAAAAAATGAAAATGAATACCTTTTAGAAAAAGAAATGAGGCCAATAGTTTCAGATATGTTTGAAATTATTCAAATAGCCCACATATGTATATATATGTTGAAATGGTATGTATCATATTAAATAAATAATTGCTGCAGTGAATAGATATATGAAAAATAGATTCAAACTGTAATAATCCCATTGTTTAATTATATGTAACATAATTTTTCTATTTTTCAGATGGAGTGCCTGCATGGGATATCTGAATCATGTCATATGATTATATACACTAGATGTTTTTGAAAGTTTAAACACAGCTCTGAAAACATATTAGATGTATAAATGCCATTAATTTCAGAATAATTAACAGGATAAATTATTTTAATATAATATAATGTTAGACACATGATGTTTCATATCAAAATGATCAGAGAGGTGATGTAATAGTGCCCCATCTGCGATTGATATTGTGAACTTATTAATATAAGGGAATTATGACAGTTATTACACATTTTAAAGAAAAATGTCACTGTCTAGAAATAATTAAATGTGAATTTGTTTGTGTTTGTCACACTGCCACCAGAGGGCCAAAATCCAGCAGAACAGTTAAGGGATTTTAACTGTTCAAAAGATGCGTTTCCATGGTGAACATGCTCAGCTCCGTTAAGGGCCAATCCGATTAGATATTCCAGATATCCAATCAGAGACAAGCTTCCGTTTTGGGCGTTTCCAATCTAACCAATGATGGGTACTGATAAAAAAAGGGGAGGGGTAAGATCAGATGATTTAACCCCAAGCATAGAGGCTGCAAGAGGCTGGCTGATGCTATCTCTGGCTATCCCTGAAGGAAAATAACTGCGACAGTTATTACAAAGCAAATGACTATCTATATGCTCCATATTTGCTTCCAATTTTGGTCATCTGAGGTTAGATCATTCCAGTGGAGGCTCCTCCCTTTGTGCACTGTCGCACGTGAACCCCCAGGGGCAAAGAGGAAAAAAAAATTGGGAAAAAAAAAAGAGCAAAAAAAAAATATATAATTTAATTTTTTATTATTATTATAATTGTGTAATAATCATTTCATTACCAGTCCATCTCTGTAGTAGTGTGTAGGTAAAGTTACCAGGCAGGCTCTCAGACAGGCTGTGTATCATGTATTTTTATGTATTACTATTATTTAACTGTAAACAGGAGGGGAGCTAGGACCGGGCGGACGCTGGACGACAGAACAGAGCCCAGACTCCAGAGCAGAGTGCTGCAGACGTCACCAGGCAGACCCACACCGCATTAGTCTCCTCCTCTGAGTTCTCCCGACCCGACCAGGCACTGCGGCTGCTGTCTCTAGTGCGCACCGTCACCTGACCTCCTATCCTAAACCTGCTCACATGTGCGATAAAAAGAGCCCCTATCCTGCACAGTGATCTCTATGCATCACTGTGCAGGCGTAGCTCCTCCCAGCCCAGCATTTGTAATAGAGCCTTAACCGCACAGGCTGAAGTGTGCGATTCACTTCAGCCTGTGCTCTGCCTCCTCCCACAGTCTGCCTGAGCTCGCCTCTGATACGCTGTTGCATACACGTGACGGCCCCCACAAGGCTCCTCCCCCTCAATGGCGCGAAAATCGCATTGAGGAGATAGCCGCTGAGCGGATAGGAGCCTTGTTTAAGTGCTCTGTGTGCAACTTGCCTCTCTTCTTTTCTTGTGTTTTAAAACGAATAACTACTAAGAGAATTCTACTGCTAGGTCCTCCTGGTTACTGCTGCCTGACTGAGTCTGTGACTAGTGACTCTCAGAGAGTAAGATCATTAGATAGGGAAGGGTAGGGAGGTCCGAGGAATCTTGCCTTAAAAAAAAATATTTTGCTGCAGGCCTGCAGCTTATTAGTTTAGTTAAACTTTTACACTTGTTGACAAGTTGAGACAGAGAGAGAACAGACAAATTAGACAGTGTCAGTGGACAGTGTGTGAGAAAAAAAAGTTCATTTTTATTTTTACTTAAAAAAAACATACAGACAGTCAGATTAGAGTACTTAGGTAGGGAGTTCTTTAGTGGAGTAATTTGGGAATAATAAAATAATATTTCTTTCATGTAATTAGCAAGAGTCCATGAGCTAGTGACGTATGGGATATACATTCCTACCAGGAGGGGCAAAGTTTCCCAAACCTCAAAATGCCTATAAATACACCCCTCACCACACCCACAAATCAGTTTTACAAACTTTGCCTCCTATGGAGGTGGTGAAGTAAGTTTGTGCTAGATTCTACGTTGATATGCGCTCCGCATGAGGTTGGAGCCCGGTTTTCCTCTCAGCGTGCAGTGAATGTCAGAGGGATGTGAGGAGAGTATTGCCTGTTTGAATTCAATGATCTCCTTCTACGGGGTCTATTTCATAGGTTCTCTGTTATCGGTCGTAGCGATTCATCTCTTACCTCCCTTTTCAGATCGACGATTATACTCTTATATATATACCATTACCTCTGCTGATTTTCATTTCAGTACTGGTTTGGCTTTCTACAAACATGTAGATGAGTGTCCTGGGGTAAGTAAGTCTTATTTTCTGTGACACTCTAAGCTATGGTTGGGCACTTTTTTATTAAAGTTCTAAATATATGTATTCAAACATTTATTTGCCTTGACTCAGGATGTTCAACATTCCTTATTTTCAGACAGTCAGTTTCATATTTGGGATAATGCATTTGAATCAATCATTTTTCTTACCTTAAAAATTTGACTTTTTCCCTGTGGGCTGTTAGGCTCGCGGGGGGCTGAAAATGCTTCATTTTATTGCGTCATTCTTGGCGCTGACTTTTTTGGCGCAAAAAATCTTTTCTGTTTCCGGCGTCATACGTGTCGCCGGAAGTTGCGTCATTTTTGACGTTCTTTTGCGCCAAAGATGTCGGCGTTCCAGATGTGGCGTCATTTTTGGCGCCAAAAGCATTTAGGCGCCAAATAATGTGGGCGTCTTATTTGGCGCTAAAAAAATATGGGCGTCGCTTTTGTCTCCACATTATTTAAGTCTCATTTTTCATTGCTTCTGGTTGCTAGAAGCTTGTTCTTTGGCATTTTTTCCCATTCCTGAAACTGTCATTTAAGGAATTTGATCAATTTTGCTTTATATGTTGTTTTTTCTCTTACATATTGCAAGATGTCTCATGTTGCATCTGAGTCAGAAGATACTTCAGGAAAATCGCTGTCTAGTGCTGGAACTACCCAAAGCTAAGTGTATCTGCTGTAAACTTTTGGTAGCTGTTCCTCCAGCTGTTGTTTGTATTAATTGTCATGACAAACTTGTTAATGCAGATAATATTTCCTTTAGTAAAGTACCATTACCTGTTGCAGTTCCATCAACATCTAATGTTCAGAGTGTTCCTGATAACATAAGAGATTTTGTTTCTGAATCCATCAAGAAGGCTATGTCTGTTATTCCTCCTTCTAGTAAACATAAAAAATCTTTTAAAACTTCTCTTTATACAGATGAATTTTTAAATGAACATCATCATTCTGATTCTAATGACTCTTCTGGTTCAGAGGATTCTGTCTCAGAGGTTGATGCTGATAAATCTTCAAATTTATTTAAAATGGAATTTATTCGTTCTTTACTTAAAGAAGTATTAATTGCTTTAGAAATTGAGGATTCTGGTCCTCTTGATACTAAATCTAAACGTTTAGATAAGGTCTTTAAATCTCCTGTGGTTATTCCAGAAGTTTTTCCTGTTCCTGGTGCTATTTCTGAAGTAATTTCCAGAGAATGGAATAATTTGGGTAATTCATTTACTCCTTCTAAACGTTTTAAGCAATTATATCCTGTGCCATCTGACAGATTAGAATTTTGGGACAAAATCCCTAAAGTTGATGGGGCTATTTCTACCCTTGCTAAACGTACTACTATTCCTACGGCAGATGGTACTTCGTTTAAGGATCCTTTAGATAGGAAAATTGAATCCTTTCTAAGAAAAGCTTATCTGTGTTCAGGTAATCTTCTTAGACCTGCTATATCATTGGCTGATGTTGCTGCAGCTTCAACTTTTTGGTTGGAAACTTTAGCGCAACAAGTAACAGATCATGATTCTCATAATATTATTATTCTTCTTCAACATGCTAATAATTTTATCTGTGATGCCATTTTTGATATTATCAGAGTTGATGTCAGGTTTATGTCTCTAGCTATTTTAGCTAGAAGAGCTTTATGGCTTAAAACTTGGAATGCTGATATGTCTTCTAAATCGACTCTACTTTCCCTTTCTTTCCAGGGTAATAAATTATTTGGTTCTCAGTTGGATTCTATTATCTCAACTGTTACTGGTGGGAAAGGAACTTTTTTACCACAGGATAAAAAATCTAAGGGTAAAAACAGGGCTAATAATCGTTTTCGTTCCTTTCGTTTCAACAAAGAACAAAAGCCTGATCCTTCATCCTCAGGAGCAGTTTCAGTTTGGAAACCATCTCCAGTCTGGAATAAATCCAAGCCTTCTAGAAAAGCAAAGCCAGCTTCTAAGTCCACATGAAGGTGCGGCCCTCATTCCAGCTCAGCTGGTAGGGGGCAGGTTACGTTTTTTCAAAGAAATTTGGATCAATTCTGTTCACAATCTTTGGATTCAGAACATTGTTTCAGAAGGGTACAGAATTGGTTTCAAGATAAGACCTCCTGCAAAGAGATTTTTTCTCTCCCCTGTCCCAGTAAACCCAGTGAAAGCTCAAGCATTTCTGAAATGTGTTTCAGATCTAGAGTTGGCTGGAGTAATTATGCCAGTTCCAGTTCTGGAACAGGGGCTGGGGTTTTATTCGAATCTCTTCATTGTACCAAAGAAGGAGAATTCCTTCAGACCAGTTCTGGATCTAAAAATATTGAATCGTTATGTAAGGATACCAACATTCAAAATGGTAACTGTAAGGACTATCTTGCCTTTTGTTCAGCAAGGGCATTATATGTCTACAATAGATTTACAGGATGCATATCTGCATATTCCGATTCATCCAGCTCACTATCAGTTCCTGAGATTCTCTTTCCTGGACAAGCATTACCAGTTTGTGGCTCTGCCGTTTGGCCTAGCTACAGCTCCAAGAATTTTTACAAAGATTCTCGGTGCCCTTCTGTCTGTAATCAGAGAACAGGGTATTGTGGTATTTCCTTATTTGGACGATATCTTGGTACTTGCTCAGTCTTTACATTTAGCAGAATCTCATACGAATCGACTTGTGTTGTTTCTTCAAGATCATGGTTGGAGGATCAATTCACTAAAAAGTTCATTGATTCCTCAGACAAGGGTAACCTTTTTGGGTTTCCAGATAGATTCAGTGTCCATGACTCTGTCTTTGACAGACAAGAGACGTCTAAAATTGATTTCAGCTTGTCGAAACCTTCAGTCACAATCATTCCCTTCGGTAGCCTTATGCATGGAAATTCTAGGTTTTATGACTGCTGCATCGGACGCGATCCCCTTTGCTCGTTTTCACATGCGACCTCTTCAGCTCTGTATGCTGAATCAATGGTGCAGGGATTACACAAAGATATCTCAATTAATATCTTTAAAACCGATTGTACGACACTCTCTGATGTGGTGGACAGATCACCATCATTTAATTCAGGGGGCTTCTTTTGTTCTTCCGACCTGGACTGTAATTTCAACAGATGCAAGTCTTACAGGTTGGGGAGCTGTGTGGGGATCTCTGACGGCACAAGGGGTTTGGGAATCTCAGGAGGTGAGATTACCGATCAATATTTTGGAACTCTGTGCAATTTTCAGAGCTCTTCAGTCATGGCCTCTTCTGAAGAGAGAATCGTTCATTTGTTTTCAGACAGACAATGTCACAACTGTGGCATACATCAATCATCAAGGAGGGACTCACAGTCCTCTGGCTATGAAAGAAGTATCTCGAATTCTGGTTTGGGCGGAATCCAGCTCCTGTCTAATCTCTGCGGTTCATATCCCAGGTATAGACAATTGGGAAGCGGATTATCTCAGTCGCCAAACATTGCATCCGGGCGAATGGTCTCTTCACCCAGAGGTTTTTCTTCAGATTGTTCAAATGTGGGAACTTCCAGAAATAGATCTGATGGCTTCTCATCTAAACAAGAAACTTCCCAGGTATCTGTCCAGATCCCGGGATCCTCAGGCGGAGGCAGTGGATGCATTATCACTTCCTTGGAAGTATCATCCTGCCTATATCTTTCCGCCTCTAGTTCTTCTTCCAAGAGTAATCTCCAAGATTCTGAAGGAATGCTCGTTTGTTCTGCTGGTAGCTCCGGCATGGCCTCACAGGTTTTGGTATGCGGATCTTGTCCGGATGGCCTCTTGCCAACCGTGGACTCTTCCGTTAAGACCAGACCTTCTGTCGCAAGGTCCTTTTTTCCATCAGGATCTCAAATCCTTAAATTTAAAGGTATGGAGATTGAACGCTTGATTCTTGGTCAAAGAGGTTTCTCTGACTCTGTGATTAATACTATGTTACAGGCTCGTAAATCTGTATCTAGAGAGATATATTATAGAGTCTGGAAGACTTATATTTCTTGGTGTCTTTCTCATCATTTTTCTTGGCATTCTTTTAGAATTCCGAGAATTTTACAGTTTCTTCAGGATGGTTTAGATAAAGGTTTGTCCGCAAGTTCCTTGAAAGGACAAATCTCAGCTCTTTCTGTTCTTTTTCACAGAAAGATTGCTAATCTTCCTGATATTCATTGTTTTGTACAAGCTTTGGTTCGTATAAAACCTGTCATTAAGTCAATTTCTCCTCCTTGGAGTTTGAATTTGGTTCTGGGGGCTCTTCAAGCTCCTCCGTTTGAACCTATGCATTCATTGGACATTAAATTACTTTCTTGGAAAGTTTTGTTCCTTTTGGCCATCTCTTCTGCCAGAAGAGTCTCGGAATTATCTGCTCTTTCTTGTGAGTCTCCTTTTCTGATTTTTCATCAGGATAAGGCGGTGTTGCGAACTTCTTTTGAATTTTTACCTAAGGTTGTGAATTCCAACAACATTAGTAGAGAAATTGTGGTTCCTTCATTGTGTCCTAATCCTAAGAATTCTAAGGAGAGATCGTTGCATTCTTTGGATGTTGTTAGAGCTTTGAAATATTATGTTGAAGCTACTAAGTCTTTCCGAAAGACTTCTAGTCTATTTGTCATCTTTTCCGGTTCTAGAAAAGGCCAGAAAGCTTCTGCCATTTCTTTGGCATCTTGGTTGAAATCTTTAATTCATCATGCCTATGTTGAGTCAGGTAAAACTCCGCCTCAAAGGATTACAGCTTATTCTACTAGGTCAGTTTCTACTTCCTGGGCGTTTAGGAATGAAGCTTCAGTTGATCAGATTTGCAAAGCGGCAACTTGGTTCTCTTTGCATACTTTTACTAAATTCTACCATTTTGATGTGTTTTCTTCTTCTGAAGCAGTTTTTGGTAGAAAAGTACTTCAGGCAGCGGTTTCAGTTTGAATCTTCTGCTTATGTTTTCATTAAACTTTAATTTGGGTGTGGATTATTTTCAGCAGGAATTGGCTGTCTTTATTTTATCCCTCCCTCTCTAGTGACTCTTGCGTGGAAAGATCCACATCTTGGGTAGTCATTATCCCATACGTCACTAGCTCATGGACTCTTGCTAATTACATGAAAGAAAACATAATTTATGTAAGAACTTACCTGATAAATTCATTTCTTTCATATTAGCAAGAGTCCATGAGGCCCACCCTTTTTTGTGGTGGTATGATTTTGTATAAAGCACAATTATTCCAATTCCTTATTTTTTATGCTTTCACACTTTTTCTTATCACCCCACTTCTTGGCTATTCGTTAAACTGATTTGTGGGTGTGGTGAGGGGTGTATTTATAGGCATTTTTAGGTTTGGGAAACTTTGCCCCTCCTGGTAGGAATGTATATCCCATACATCACTAGCTCATGGACTCTTGCTAATATGAAAGAAATGAATTTATCAGGTAAGTTCTTACATAAATTATGTTTTTTTAGCAGATTTTATCAGATTGCAATTAGAAGTTTTGCAAAAAAAGGTAAAAGTTTTTTTTTTATTTTTAAAAAAGCAGTTAACTGCTGTGCTGCTGATACTAGTTGTTGACCGTTGACGGCTGTTACGGTTGTTTACCATTAATAAATTTAGTATTTTAGCAGATTAATTAATTATCAGATTGCAATTAGAAGTTTTGCAAAAAAAGGTAAAGGTTTTTTTTTTTAAAAAAAAAAAGCAGTTAACTGCTGTGCTGCCGCTGATACTACTTGTTGACCGTTGACGGCTGTTACGGTTATTTACCATTAATACATTTAAGTATTTTAGCAGATTAATTAATTAGCAGATTGCAATTAGAAGTTTTGCAAAAAAAGGTAAAAGTTTTTTTTTTTTTTAAAAAAGCAGTTAACTGCTGTGCTGCTGCTGATACTAGTTGTTGACCGTTGACGGCTGTCACAGTTGCTTACCATTAATACATTTAAGTATTTTAGCAGATTAATTAATTAGCAGATTGCAATTAGAAGTTTGGCAAAAAAAGGTAAAAGTTTTTTTGTTTTTTTTTAAAAAGCAGTTAACTGCTGTGCTGTTGCTGATACTACTTGTTGACCGTTGACGGCTGTTACAGTTGCTTACCATTAATACATTTAAGTATTTTAGCAGATTAATTAATTATCAGATTGCAATTAGAAGTTTGGCAAAAAAAGGTAAAAGGTTTTTTAAAAAAAAAAAAACAGTTAACTGCTGTGCTGCTGCTGATACTAGTTGTTGACCGTTGACGGCTGTCACGGTTGCTTACCATTAATACATTTAAGTATTTTAGCAGATTAATTAATGAGCACATTGCAATTATAAATTTTGCAAAAAAAGGTAAAACTGAGCTACCTACCTACAAGTTATATGTTAGATAACAACCGCAAAACTATTAAACTATTAAGTTGTATATTTTCTAACAGCTGCAGAGCTACCTACCTACAAGTTATATATTAGATAACAACCGCCAAACTATTAAACTATTACTTCAAGTTGAGTTGTATATTTTCTAACAGCTGCAGAGCTACCTACCTGCTACCTACAAGTTATATATTACATAACAACCGCCAAACTATTAAACTATTACTTCAAGACAAGTTGAGTTGTATATTTTCTAACAGCTGCAGAGCTACCTACCTGCTACCTACAAGTTATATATTACATAACAACCGCCAAACTATTAAACTATTACTTCAAGTTGAGTTGTATATTTTCTAACAGCTGCAGAGCTACCTACCTGCTACCTACATGTTATATATTACATAACAACCGCCAAACTATTAAACTATTACTTCAAGACAAGTTGAGTTGTATATTTTCTAACAGCTGCAGAGCTACCTACCTGCTACCTACAAGTTATATATTACATAACAACCGCCAAACTATTAAACTATTACTTCAAGTTGAGTTGTATATTTTCTAACAGCTGCAGAGCTACCTACCTACAAGTTATATATTAGATAACAACCGCCAAACTATTAAATTATTACTTCTAGTTGAGTTGTATATTTTCTAACAGCTGCAGAGCTACCTACCTACAAGTTATATATTAGATAACAACCGCCAAACTATTAAACTATTACTTCAAGTTGAGTTGTATATTTTCTAACAGCTGCAGGGCTACCTACCTACAAGTTATATATTAGATAACAACCGCCAAACTATAAAACTATTACTTCAAGTTGAGTTGTATATTTTCTAACAGCTGCAGAGCTACCTACCTACAAGTTATATATTAGATAACAACCACCAAACTATAAAACTATTACTTCAAGTTGAGTTGTATATTTTCTAACAGCTGCAGAGCAGCAGCGCTACCTACCTACAAGTTATATATTACATAACAACCGCAAAACTATAAAACTTTTAAGTTGTATATTTTCTAACAGCTGCAGAGCTACCTACCTACATGTTATATATTAGATAAGAGCAAAGGACTGTTCTTTGTGTGTAAACTAACAGTTAAGATGGCACTTAGTAAAATTAGTGTGTCTGAGCTAAAGCAATTACATTTTTCCACGTTGCCCATTGAAAGAAAAATTTAAATTAAAATGCTCAGGCCAACACCTATGCTTAATCTTACCCAGGTGACAAAATGTAAAACTAGAGATTACAAAAGAGAATTCAAACCCGAGGTATATGATAAATATCCATGGATTTGTGGTTGTGAATTATCTAACAGGCTCTTTTGTTTTTATTGTCTCCTGTTTGCAAAACAAAGTGGGGATTCAAGCTGGGTGAGTTATGGTGTCGCCAATTTATCACATTTAAGTCAAAAAACAAATAAACATAATTGCTCCCAATCACATTTAAACTCCACATTAGAGTTTAATTTGCTAGGAAGGGTTGATATTCGGCAACAACTTGACAGTGCATATCGTTTGAATATTAAAAAACATAGGCCTAGATTTGGAGTTCGGCGGTAGCCGTCAAAACCAGCGTTAGAGGCTCCTAACGCTGGTTTTGGCCGCCCGCTGGTATTTGGAGTCAGTGATTAAAGGGTCTAACGCTCACTTTTCAGCCGCGACTTTTCCATACCGCAGATCCCCCTACGCCATTTGCGTATCCTATCTTTTCAATGGGATCTTCCTAACGCCGGTATTTAGAGTCGTTTCTGAAGTGAGCGTTAGAGCTCTAACGACAAAACTCCAGCCGCCTGAAAAAAGCAGGAGTTAAGAGCTTTCTGGCTAACGCCGGTTTATAAAGCTCTTAACTACTGTACCCTAAAGTACACTAACACCCATAAACTACCTATGTACCCCTAAACCGAGCTCCCCCCACATCGCCGCCACTCGATTAAAATATTTTAACCCCTAATCTGCCAACAGCCACCTACGTTATACGTATGTACCCCTAATCTGCTGCCCCTAACCCCGCCGACCCCTGTATTATATTTATTAACCCCTAATCTGCCCCCCTCAACGTCGCCGACACCTGCCTACACTTATTAACCCCTAATCTGCCGAGCGGACCGCACCGCTACTATAATAAAGTTATTAACCCCTAACCCGCCTCACTAACCCTATCATAAATAGTATTAACCCCTAATCTGCCCTCCCTAACATCGCCGACACCTACCTTCAATTATTAACCCCTAATCTGACGACCGGAGCTCATCGCTACTATAATAAATGGATTAACCCCTAAAGCTAAGTCTAACCCTAACACTAACACCCCCCTAACTTAAATATAATTTACATCTAACGAAATAAATTAACTCTTATTAAATAACTTATTCCTATTTAAAGCTAAATACTTACCTGTAAAATAAATCCTAATATAGCTACAATATAAATTATAATTACATTATAGCTATTTTAGGATTAATATTTATTTTACAGGCAACTTTGTAATTATTTTAACCAGGTACAATAGCTATTAAATAGTTAAGAACTATTTAATAGTTACCTAGTTAAAATAATAACAAATTTACCTGTAAAATAAATCCTAACCTAAGATATAATTAAACCTAACACTACCCTATCAATAAATTAATTAAATAAACTACCTACAATTACCTACAATTAACCTAACACTACACTATCAATAAATTAATTAAATACAATTCCTACAAATAAATACAATTAAATAAACTAGCTAAAGTACAAAAAATAAAAAAGAACTAAGTTACAAAAAATAAAAAAATATTTACAAACATAAGAAAAATATTACAACAATTTTAAACTAATTACACCTACTCTAAGCCCCCTAATAAAATAACAAAGCCCCCCAAAATAAAAAATTCCCTACCCTATTCTAAATTAAAAAAGTTACAAGCTCTTTTACCTTACCAGCCCTGAACAGGGCCCTTTGCGGGGCATGCCCCAAGAATTTCAGCTCTTTTGCCTGTAAAAAAAAACATACCATACCCCCCCCCAACATTACAACCCACCACCCACATACCCCTAATCTAACCCAAACCCCCCTTAAAGAAACCTAACACTAAGCCCCTGAAGATCTTCCTACCTTGTCTTCACCTCACCAGGTATCACCGATCCCTCCTGGCTCCAACATCTTCATCCAACCCAAGCGGGGGTTGGCGATCCATCATCCGGTGGCTGAAGAGGTCCAGAAGAGGCTCCAAAGTCTTCCTCCTATCCGGCAAGAAGAGGACATCCGGACCGGCAAACATCTTCTCCAAGCGGCATCTTCGATCTTCTTCCATCCGGTGCGGAGCGGGTCCATCTTGAAGCAGGCGACGCGGATCCATCCTCTTCTTCCGTTGTCTCCCGACGAATGACGGTTCCTTTAAGGGACGTCATCCAAGATGGCGTCCCTCGAATTCCGATTGGCTGATAGGATTCTATCAGCCAATCGGAATTAAGGTAGGAATTTTCTGATTGGCTGATGGAATCAGCCAATCAGAATCAAGTTCAATCCGATTGGCTGATCCGATCAGCCAATCAGATTGAGCTTGCATTCTATTGGCTGATCGGAACAGCCAATAGAATGCGAGCTCAATCTGATTGGCTGATTGAATCAGCCAATCGGATTGAATTTGATTCTGATTGGCTGATTCCATCAGCCAATCAGAAAATTCCTACCTTAATTCCGATTGGCTGATAGAATCCTATCAGCCAATCGGAATTCGAGGGACGCCATCTTGGATGACGTCCCTTAAAGGAACCGTCATTCGTCGGGAGACAACGGAAGAAGAGGATGGATCTGCGTCGCCTGCTTCAAGATGGACCCGCTCCGCACCGGATGGAAGAAGATCGAAGATGCCGCTTGGAGAAGATGTTTGCCGGTCCGGATGTCCTCTTCTTGCCGGATAGGAGGAAGACTTTGGAGCCTCTTCTGGACCTCTTCAGCCACCGGATGATGGATCGCAAACCCCCGCTTGGGTTGGATGAAGATGTTGGAGCCAGGACGGATCGGTGATACCTGGTGAGGTGAAGACAAGGTAGGAAGATCTTCAGGGGCTTAGTGTTAGGTTTCTTTAAGGGGGGTTTGGGTTAGATTAGGGGTATGTGGGTGGTGGGTTGTAATGTTGGGGGGGGGGTATGGTATGTTTTTTTTTACAGGCAAAAGAGCTGAAATTCTTGGGGCATGCCCCGCAAAGGGCCCTGTTCAGGGCTGGTAAGGTAAAAGAGCTTGTAACTTTTTTAATTTAGAATAGGGTAGGGAATTTTTTATTTTGGGGGGCTTTGTTATTTTATTAGGGGGCTTAGAGTAGGTGTAATTAGTTTAAAATTGTTGTAATATTTTTCTTATGTTTGTAAATATTTTTTTATTTTTTGTACTTTAGCTAGTTTATTTAATTGTATTTATTTGTAGGAATTGTGTTTAATTAATTTATTGATAGTGTAGTGTTAGGTTAATTGTAGGTAATTGTAGGTAGTTTATTTAATTAATTTAATGATAGGGTAGTGTTAGGTTTAATTATATCTTAGGTTAGGATTTATTTTACAGGTAAATTTGTTATTATTTTAACTAGGTAACTATTAAATAGTTCTTAACTATTTAATAGCTATTGTACCTGGTTAAAATAATAATAAAGTTGCCTGTAAAATAAATATTAATCCTAAAATAGCTATAATATAATTATAATTTATATTGTAGCTATATTAGGATTTATTTTACAGGTAAGTATTTAGCTTTAAATAGGAATAAGTTATTTAATAAGAGTTAATTTATTTCGTTAGCATTTATTAGAATAGCGGTGAGGTCCGCTCGGCAGATTAGGGGTTAATAATTGAAGGTAGGTGTCGGCGATGTTAGGGAGGGCAGATTAGGGGTTAATACTATTTATGATAGGGTTAGTGAGGCGGATTAGGGGTTAATAACTTTATTATAGTAGCGCTCAGGTCCGCTCGGCAGATTAGGGGTTAATAAGTGTAGGCAGGTGTCGGCGACGTTGAGGGGGGCAGATTAGGGGTTAATAAATATAATATAGGGGTCGGCGATGTTAGGGCAGCAGATTAGGGGTACATAGGGATAACGTAGGTTGCGGCGGTTTACGGAGCAAAAGATTAGGGGTTAAAAAAAATATGCAGGGGTCAGCGATAGCGGGGGCGGCAGAATAGGGGTTAATAAGTGTAAGGTTAGGGGTGTTTAGACTCGGGGTACATGTTAGAGTGTTAGGTGCAGACGTAGGAAGTGTTTCCCCATAGGAAACAATGGGGCTGCGTTAGGAGCTGAACGCTGCTTTTTTGCAGGTGTTAGGTTTTTTTTCAGCTCAAACAGTCCCATTGTTTCCTATGGAAGAATCGTGCACGAGCACGTTTTTGAGGCTGGCCGCGTCCGTAAGCAACTCTGGTATCGAGAGTTGCATTTGCGGTAAAAATGCTCTACGCTCCTTTTTTGGAGCCTAACGCAGCATTTGTTTGAACTCTCGATACCAGAGTTAAATTTATGGTGCGGCCAGAAAAAAGCCTGCGAAGCGTTAACAGCCCTTCTACCGCCAAACTCCAAATCTAGGCCATAATGAGCAAGTAACGAAAAATCGCTATGTTCTTTCCAAAATAATTAATTGTATTTTATTTTGCGGCACATTTGAGCTTGCACTTCGAGGACATGACGAACGCTATGATTAATTAAATCCAGGCATTTTCAGAGGTCTTATAAACTTCTCAGCAGAGCTTGATGCATCTCTAAAAGAACATCTCTCTAGTGCCACTGTTTTTAAAGGAACGTCAAAAGAAATTCAAAACGATTTATCAGACTGTATGCTTACTGTTTGCCAGAACCAAATAAAGAAGGAAATCTCAAATGCAAGTTTTGTAGCAGTGATAGCAGATGAAACTATTGATGTTTCATCTGCCTTCCAATTGGTTGTTGTTTTTAGATACATTATAGGTAACGGACAACCGGTTGAGAGATTCTGGGAATTCACTAATCCAGCTGGTCAAGCTACTTTGGAAAAAGTTCTAGACAACCCAGAGAAACTGATATCGCAGAGTTAAGACGGTGCAAGCGTGATGAGTGGTGTGGTATGTTGAAGTTTACAATTCAGAAAACAAGTATTTGTGTACTTTATATAAAGATTTGCCCTAAAATTAGAGCTTGTCGCTCTTTTTTGAACTAATCAGAAAACAACTTCTATGTATCCTGATTAGACAACATGAGGCATTTGATATATGATGAATTTAGGTATTAACTACAGACTTAGGTGTTAATAATGATAAAGATTTATAAATAAGATATATATCATAAGTTCAATATATATTATATAAGAGCCACAGATGGAGTAGAAATACTGACACGGTCTTAATCAGTAATGGTAGTAACAGGTATGAAACAGAATTATCTCCTTTTACTTCACGCATTCACACACATCCTAAAATATATACAAGTTCAGACACTCCGCAGACACACAATGTTTGTTTGTAACTGATATTGCAGATAACAGGATTTGCCCAATAATGCAGACTGGTGATAACAAACAGGCAGGTAAGAAGCTTAAAAGCTTTAGTTTTGTTCGAGTACGTTACCCCCTTGAGGACCGATAGTGTTCCGTTACCGCACTGGGAGATCCGTGTCTGGGACTGGCAGCGTGTGTGAACTTCCGGGTAGCGGTAAAAAAGTAGATCCGGCCGTTCAATGATCCAAGCTTGATAATAACAAAGTTGCGACAAGATCATAAGAGATTCAAAGGTAGCAAAAGTAAATATTGGTATTGTTACTTTGCTCAGGATTCAAATGATAGGAGACCTGAAATTAGAATAGCTACAACAGAGTAGGTATGACTTCAATAATCAGGCAGTGAATGAATGTTACAGGTAGTCCTTAAATAGGGAGGAGACCACATAGGAGGGGTTAGAGTTAAAGGTATACCACATCTCCCCCCCTTCAAGGAAGCACCCCAGGGGATTCCAAGCTAGGTTTCTCAGGGTAGCGGCGATGAAAATTTCGCAAAAGACGAGGAGTGCGAAGATCAGAATGGAGTTGCCAAGAGTTATCCTCCGAACCATAGCCCTTCCATTTCACAAGGTACTCCAACCTCCGCCTATGGATCCTGGAATCCAACACAGCTTCGACTTCATACTCCTCTCGATCATCAATGAGGATCGGAGGTGGCCGAGACAAAGAGAGGGACTGAGGTGATGGAAGATATGGCTTCAACAAAGAGACATGGAAAGAGGGGTGAATTTTAAAATCCTGAGGGAGCTCCAATCTCACAGCATTGAGGTTGATTATTTTAGACACCTTAAAAGGACCCAAGTACTGATTTGCAAGCTTTTTACTAGGAACGGAAAGCTTAAGATTTTTTGTCGAGAGTAGAACTAAATCTCCAATTTGATATGAAGGACTGGCTGTGTGATGGGTATCATACAACCTTTTCTGATAACCTTTAGCTTCTGAGAGATGTTTTTTCAAGACGTCCAGCCTATCTTGCAAAGTAGTTGCAAAATCCAATGCAGAGGGTGAGTTCACTTGTTGAGAAGATAAAGAGATAGTGGTAGGATGATATCCATAAGTAGCGAAGAATGGGGATAATTTAGTTGACGAAGAAGTGGTATTGTTGTAACAGAACTCCGCCAAAGGTAAATAAGATGACCAATCATCCTGGAGATGAGTTATGTGGCAACGAAGGTATTGCTCAAGAGTTTGGTTAAGTCTCTCAGTAAGACCATTTGTCTGGGGGTGAAATGCAGTCGAGTATCTTGAATCAATCTTGATTAACTTGCATAAAGATCTCCAAAAATTAGAGGTAAACTGAGTACCACGGTCAGTTATAATAACTTTATGCAGTCCATGTAAGCGAACTATGTTGTCTAGGAAAACGTGAGCTGTTGTGAAAGCTGTTGGCAGACCTTTTAGGGGAATGTAATGAGCCAGTCTTGTTAGATGGTCAATAACAACTAAGATAGTATTGTAATGGTGGGATTCAGGTAACTCGACAATAAAGTCCATTGATATGGTACTCCAGGGTTTATCAGGAATGGGCAGAGGAGATAAAAGACCTGATGGTCTTTTGTGTACTAACTTATTTCTGGCGCAGGTATCACAATGTTTCACGTAATTTGTTATATAAGTATCCATGAGGGGCCACCAATAATTTCTCCTGGTTAGGTCAATAGTTTTAGAAATACCTGGATGACCCGCTAGGGTCCCATCATGGGTTTGTTTAAGAATGGAAGATCTCATTTGTTGGGGAATATAGAGTTTAGATTTATGGTAAAAAAGTCCAGTACTGGAATCTTTCTGACAGTCTATTCCATGTGGTGGTTCTTGCTTTAATTCTTTTAATACTTCTTCTTCTAAAGGTGTAAGTAAACCTATAATTTCTTCTTTTGGAATGATTTGGTTGATTTGATCTTGAGTGTTTTGATCATGTAGTCTGGAGAGAGCATCGGCTTTGGTATTCAAGTGTCCCGGTCTGTATGTTAAGAGAAAATTGAAACGATCAAAGAATATTGACCATCTTGCTTGCCGTGCGGACAAGGTCTTACTTGTTTTTAAGAATTCAAGATTTTTATGATCTGTATAAATCTTAAAAGGCAGTTTGGAACCTTCCAATAAATGCCTCCAGTGGTCTAGGGCACGTTTTATAGCTAGAAGTTCTTTATCTCCTATGCTATAGTTTTTCTCAGCGCTAGTCAACATTTTCGAATAGAAAGCAATAGGATGAATCTCAGTCTTGTTCTTATCTTGTTGTGATAATACTGCACCGATACCTGAGTCGGATGCATCGACTTCAAGGATAAATTCTAAATCAAAGTCTGGCATAGCTAGGATGGGAGCTGTTGTAAAATATTCTTTCAACTTGTTAAAAGCATGAGTTGCGGATTCTGTCCACTTAAATCTTTGTTTTTCACTAGTAAGTGCTGTTAAAGGTTTAACGATAGAAGAGAAATTCTTAATAAACTTTCTATAAAAATTCGCAAAACCAATGAATCGTTGTACAGATTTTGTTGAAGTTGGAGTAGGCCAATTCAAAATTGCTGAAACCTTCTCCGGATCCATCTGTATTTTGTTGGGACTGATGATATAACCCAAGAATTTTATTTGTTTGACATGAAAAGAACATTTTTCCAGTTTAGCATATAATTTGTGTTCTTTTAAACGAGTTAGTACCCAGCGTACATGCTTTTCATGTTCCTGTGGTGTTCTAGAATAAATTAGGATGTCATCTAAGTAAATTATGACACAAACGTCAATAAGGTCACGGAATATCTCATTTATAAAAAACTGAAAAGTTGCTGGGGCATTACTCAGACCGAAAGGCATTACGTTATATTGAAAAAGGCCATATCTGGTTCTGAATGCCGTTTTCCATTCGTGACCTTCCTTGATTCTAATCAAATTATAAGCTCCCTTTAAGTCTAATTTGGTGTAAATAGTTGCACCAGTTAGACGTTCCAAAAGTTCAGGTATTAGAGGTAAGGGGTACCTATTTTTTATTGTGATGTTATTCAATGCCCGATAATCAATAATAGGTCTTATGGTACCATCCTTGTTTCTTACTAGAAACATTCCTGCAGCTGCAGGGGATGTGGAATGAGAAATAAATCCCTTACGTAAATTTTCGTCTAAGTAATTTCGAATGTATTGAAGTTCCTCTTGAGAGAGAGGATAGATCTTACCATGTGGGATTTTGGAACCAGGTATTATATCGATAGGGCAGTCAAATTCCCTATGGGGTGGAAGGTTTTCTGCCTCTTTTAAATTAAATACCTCTGCCAAATCCTGATAACATGAGGGTAAACCATTATCAAGTGACGCTATGGTTTGATGTGGGTAACAAGTGTTTGAGCAAAAGGTAGAATCTAATGTTACCTTGTTTGAAACCCAATTTATGGTTGGGTTGTGTTTCTTCAACCAAGGGTACCCTAGAATGAGTGTATGCTGATGTATGGATATCAGATCAAAAGATAAATATTCGGTGTGTCCCTGAGATGATGTTACAAGCAGGGGAACAGTATGATGTGTAATCGGCCCTTGTTCTATGAATGAACCATCTATTAACTTAATGGACACAGGGTTTTGTTTGCATATAACTGGTATTTTATTTTTATTTACATAGGTGGAATCAATATAATTGCCGGAAGCACCCGAATCAATCAATTAATGCCTTGGTTTGGATGTTTTTCTGGTCCCACTGTAAAAAAATGGACAAAGTCATGTGTGTATCATTTGCAATGCTGTAAATAAAGTCATTGGTTATTGCCTTACCATTCTTTTGTTTCTTCAACAAAGGACAAGTGGATACTGCATGTTCCTTTTGAGCACAGTATAAACAGAGATTTTCCAACCTCCTTCTAATTTTTTCCTCTGGTGGCAGAGGTCCTCTAAGAACTCCAATCTCCATAGGGGTAGCACTGCCATGAGCTCTATCATGACTTGTTGTGACTTGATAAGGTTTCCTGGATGGGTTATCATAGGAGGCCCTCTCTGCTCTCCTTTCTCTCAAACGTCGATCCAAAGAAGTGCTTAATTTGATAAGACCCTCAAGGGTATCTGGGATCTCAAGACGGGAAAGTTCATCTTTGAGTGATTCAGACAAACCCAAGCGATATTGATTCTTTAAACTGATTTCATTCCACTGAGAGTCCTCAGCCCACATCTGAAACTCAGTGGTATAATCTTCCACATTTCTCTTACCTAGTTTTAAAGACCTCAATCTCATTTCAGCATTTATTTGAGTATTTGAGTCTTGATAGAGACTAGTCAAAGCAGAAAAAAAATCCTGTAATGAATCTAGGATAGGGTTATTGTTTTCAAAAAACCTGTTGGCCCAAGTCCTTGGTTCACCTTGTAGGAAAGATATTGTAGTACATACTTTAATCCGCTCAGTGTGATAAGTCTTGGGTCTAAGAGAAAATAATAAGTTACAGGCATTCTTAAATTCCCTGAACTCAGAACGTTTCCCTGAGAAAGGTTGTGGATAATTAATATGAGGTTCAGGTGGATCATGAGGCTTTTGTGAGACATAATCTTTAACTATTGTTTTAAGTGCTGCATTTTCAGTCTGTACTTCAGTCAATGCCCTTGCTAAATAATCAAGTTTGAGATAGTCATTATTAAACTCCTTTTTTATTTCATTAGGATCCATAACGATAAATGAATTGAATCAAAAGAATTTTGATTGTCTTTTAGGCCTGATTATTATGTGGTATGTTGAAGTTTACAATTCAGAAAACAAGTATTTGTGTACTTTATATAAAGATTAGCCCTAAAATTAGAGCTTGTTGCTCTTTTTTGAACTAATCAGAAAACAACTTCTATGTATCCTGATTAGACAACATGAGGCATTTGATATATGATGAATTTAGGTATTAACTACAGACTTAGGTGTTAATAGTGATAAAGATTTATAAATAAGATATATATCATATGTTCAATATATATTTATATAAGAGCCACAGATGGAGTAGAAATACTGACACGGTTTTAATCAGTAATGGTAGTAACAGGTATGAAACAGAATTATCTCCTTTTACTTCACGCATTCACACACATCCTAAAATATATACAAGTACAGACACTCCGCAGACACACAATGTTTGTTTGTAACTGATATTGCAGATAACAGGATTTGCCCAATAATGCAGACTGGTGATAACAAACAGGCAGGTAAGAAGCTTAAAAGCTTTAGTTTTGTTCGAGTACGTTACCCCCTTGAGGACCGATAGTGTTCCGTTACCGCACTGGGAGATCCGTGTCTGGGACTGGCAGCGTGTGTGAATGCGGCTTACTTCCGGGTAGCGGTAAAAAAGTAGATCCGGCCGTTCAATGATCCAAGCTTGATAATAACAAAGTTGCGACAAGATCATAAGAGATTCAAAGGTAGCAAAAGTAAATATTGGTATTGTTACTTTGCTCAGGATTCAAATGATAGGAGACCTGAAATAAGAATAGCTACAACAGAGTAGGTATGACTTCAATAATCAGGCAGTGAATGAATGTTACAGGTAGTCCTTAAATAGGGAGGAGACCACATAGGAGGGGTTAGAGTTAAAGGTATACCACAAGTGGTCAGCATGCAGGTGTTCAGGCTATAATTAAACGTACCTACAAGAATGCACATTTTGTGCATTGCTATGCACATCAGCTCAATTTAATCGTCAGCCAAGCAAGCAGTCAAAATCAACAAGTTCGAGTATTTTTTTCAAACCTAAGTGACATTACTAACTTTTTTAGTAACTCGCCACAAAGGATAGCTATTCTAGATGAAACTGTTAGAAGAAGGATACCTCATGGTTCAGCCACCAGGTGGAATTTCAAGAGTCGAACCGTCAATACAGTAATAGAAAAAAGAAATAGCTATAAATCAAGCAGGGGCTATTCGGCGTATGTTATAAGACTCAGTATTCGTGTTTTGGCTTACAGTTTTTCACAATATTAGGCCACATGTAGATGTGTTATACAACCAACTTCAGAAAACACTAACAGATGCGGCACTTATTCGGAAACATATTAACACTTTCCAGCAGACAATGGAAAACGAAAGGAAAAGAATGGACACAGTGACCATGACGATATCAGAAACAGAGGAAACAGCTAGGAAAAGGAAGAGAGAAAATATTCACATTGCTCAGACTGTGGCAGCTAAAGAGATATGGGATGTTATCACGAATCAAGTAAAACATAGATTTTCTTTTATAACTCACTACTCGGCTGTTTCTCTCCTCCAAGTGGAAAAATGTGCGGATTATGAGAAAATTTTTCCAAATCAGCTTCTTGACCAAACATCAGCTGTTTATCACACATTACAGAAAGATCGCCTGAAAACTGAACTAGGAGTAATTTACAGAAGACCAGATTTCAGAAATATGAATGGTGCCATTAGTCTTCTACAGTTTGTAATAGAAAATAACTTGGACAGTACTTTCTCAGAGACCTACAAACTGTTGCAAATTATTTCAACTATTCCTGTGACAACTGCTGAGGCTGAGAGATGTTTCTCAACTTTAAAACGAGTTAAGACATTTCTAAGTAGCACCATGACTGAGGAAAGACTGACCACTCTAGCCATGCTGACAATTGAAAAACAATTGATAAATGACATTCCTAAATTCAACGAAAATGTTATTGATTTATTTGCCTCAAAAAAAGACAGGCGGATTGACTTGATTTAGAAAACTTGTACTTGAGTTATCAACATTGTTTTAATGTTTACCTTTGAAGTAAATTATTAAGCACTAGTGTAATAGAAATAATCTTCTTTTGTACTAGAAAGTAAAATGTTGGTGTATTTATCTTCATGTTGCCACGGCCTTTGGCTGCATTGCCTAATATCGAACACTGGGGGCTGGGGCAACAGTAATTGAAATGTGGTTTTATTTCTCTATAAAGTGGAAGGTTCTTTAAATCCAGGAATATATATGTTTTCATAAATGTACATTCAACATTCTTATTATTTCGCAGCTTTAATTAATCATTTGGTTAATATATATATGTTATTATATAATTTAACTGAGCATGTATATTTTAAGACTAGACATGGGCAGGTAGTGTAGGCTCCTCCATTTGTGCACTGTCGCACGTGAACATGGGTATACTGAAGAGTATGGATTCATGTATATTAATTTAAATATTAGACCTGGTCATAATATTAAATATTATAAATAAATATATATATATATATATATATATATATATATATATATATAGATATATGAATGTAAAAAAACACAATGATCAAGTAACCACAAATCATTATGTTCTTTCCAAAATTATGAATTGTTTTCTATTTTCCGGCGCATTTGAGCTTTCACTTCGAGGACATGATAAATGCGATGATTCATTAAATATTGGGAGACTTCAAGGAATTGTAATTTAATACTTAGTATGATACTAATAATAAATCAGCTATACTATTAACTATTTGAATTCAATTGATTAATCATTTCATATTCTGATATTACATTGCATTTGATTAGAATTCAGTAGTGATTAATTGATTGTAACGATATTTATATTTCCTTATTATCCCACTTTAATATAAATATATTTCATATTTGAAGTCATTCCTTAATAAAGTATAGGAGTATATAAAACTATGTTAAAATTAGTTACAAGCAATTTCATATGAAATTTTGTCTTCTATATGCTTGCATCGATTCTGAGCTAGAAAACCTTTCCTGGCGTATATGTGGATTCAGACCTTCAAAAGTATTGTTAGTCCCATCATTTGTATATCATACAAGTGATAATTACTTACTTTCCTGAAGATTCTAATCTAAGCATATCTGAACTAAAGTACAGAATTGTTTCTCTGTCACCCCAGAGAGGTAACATGGTTATCTTGTTTGTAGAGATCTAATCTCATTAAGCGATGAAGTAAAGAATCTTTTGAAGATTAAACTTTAACAAATGTTCCCTTTGTATATTTTTTAGATATCCTGCCTGGGAGCTGTATTGGAGAATAGTATTTATATATAATTGATGTTACATTTCATAAAAATATATTTCATATCTGAGTACATGACTTTAATACAGTTTGAGTGCATGAAATCATATACAGTTGTATGCAAAAGTTTAGGCACCCCTGACAATTTCCATGATTTTCAGTTATAAATAAATGGCTGTTTGGATCAGTAATTTCATTTTGATCTATCATATAAATGAAGGACACAGTAAAAATTCAGTAGTGCAATGAGGTTTATTGGATTAACAGAAAATGTGCAAAATGCATCAAAACAAAATTTGACAGGTGCATACATTTGGGCACCCTTGTTATTTTGTTGATTTGAATACCTGTAACTACCTAGCACTGATTAATTGGAAGACAAAATTGGTTTGGTGAGCCCGTTAAGCCTTAAACTTCATAGACAGGTGTATCCAATCATGAGAATAGGTTTTAAGGTGGCCAATTGCAAATTGTTCTCTATGACTCTCCTCTGAAGAGTGGCAACATGGGGGGGGGGCTCAAAACAACTCTCAAATGACCTAAAAACAAAGATTGTTCAACATCATGGTTTAGACAGAGGAAGGCTACAAAAAGCTATTGCAATTGCATAGATTTAAGATGTCTGTGTCCACTGTGAGGAACATAGTGAGCAATGCATGGTGAGGATATGGAAGACCACAGGCACAGTTCTTGTTAAG
The DNA here is from genome assembly GCF_027579735.1 of Bombina bombina. Lineage (NCBI taxonomy): Eukaryota > Metazoa > Chordata > Amphibia > Anura > Bombinatoridae > Bombina > Bombina bombina. Next base: position 27,041,005 of record NC_069505.1, read on the forward strand.
GCCAGAAGTGGCAGGCCAAGTAAAATATCGGAGAGGGCCAGAGGCAAAGGCAAAGGATGGTGAGAACGGTCAAAAACAGCCCACAGACCACCTCCAAAGACCTGTACTACTGGGAATATTGTTGAGGGTCTCATGGATTCCACTCAATATCAGCAGATACTTGATAATAATGTTGAGGAATCAGTCACAAACTTCAGTTGAAGTTACCCCCAGGCCAGGGCTGGATATTTCAAGAAGACGATGACCAAAAACACTGCAGGTTCAAATGGGTGGGGCCATTTGAGGGGCGTGACTTTCGCAAAGGGGCATGGCTTTTAAAAATGGGTGTGGCTCGTTAAAGGGGGCATGTTTTTTTAAAAAGGGGCGTGTTTCAAAGGGGTGTGGCTTTCTAATAGGGGCAGGGTCTTGTGCACCCCCATCATAAAAATTCACCAGCCACCACTGGATCATTCCTGTTAAGAGATATTGGATATTGGTTGGTGTTCACCTTGGTAACGTATTGAGAAATTGCTGTAGCAAATAGATTTAAAGAGCAAATTATATTTTTAGACTGTGTTTCATAGTTTTAAATAATTCTTAGCTTGCCTTTTTATATGCAAAACATTTAAAATTCATTGTTGCTGTGTTTGGCAGAATTAAAGAATTAAATTGTATTTTAAAACTGATAGCCACAGCCCTGTATAGTGTTAATAGGTTAAGTAACTTATCTGTGCAATTTCTGATGTTGTGAATTTGTATTAGGATAAATTGCAGTTAAATAGCTGAATATATATATTATCCAATTGTTTATAAGCACTGTTAGGATTGTATTGCTTGGATGTTAAAAGTTAAAGATTTTAGTCTCATTGTGCTAGCTGGGTGAAACTTCTATTGTTATTAAGGTAAACGTGTATAGTATTTTCCCATATTTTGGTTCCTACAAATATATTTCAATATGTTCATAGATATTAACTAAATAAAAGAATTCAGGTATTTATATTAATTTTATGGTTTCTAGTAGATGCATATTGATTGAGGGTTTATTTTAAAGGATAATTATATAAATATATTGTGTTATAACCCTGCCATAGGCTGATATATTATTTGAAGAGCACTACTGAAGATTTTTATAAATATACTGACAGTTTCAGAAAATTACCCCAAGAATCAGACAGGACCGATTTTGGAGTAAAAACAGAATGACCCTTTATTGAAAGGACACACACATTTTATACACTTCCAGGGACAATCCCCCTCCATGAATACACATTAGCTAGAGCAGCAGATTAAACAATAGGAATGTCTCCAAACTGTTGAATAGGACATATAACCCCCCACCCCTGCCCCCCACACTTCATAACTAGACTAGATATGCAGACATATAACAGCAGGAGGTCCCAGCATTAGAATGTCTGTGCTGATTGCAAACTCTTGCAATGGGTCTCTGAGTCTTGAAGGGGGGGTTGGAGCAGGCAATGCTGGTTTGGTGCCATAGTCAGAGGGCAAGAGGCTAGCCCACAGCCCCCGCCAGAAGCCCCAGTGACAGTAGGGTTTGTCACAGCACGTGAGCCTTCCCGGCTCGCCAGAAATGGTATATAAGATGCAGCGGTCCGGATCAGATAAAATTGGGATGATTGACACCCCCTGCTAGCGGCTGGTTGGCCGTGAGTGTGGGTATACTGTCTGCATTTAGCGAGGTTGAGCGGACATGATTCGCTACAGTGAATCATGTCTGCTTGACCTTCGATAAATCTACCCCCAGGTCTCAAGTCGTGCTAATTCTTCTACCGAAATCCCGGCTTGCACTTGAGCACAACCTATAAATTTCAACTTGTAATGCCAGCACTATTAAGCAATATCCATTGAAACTAATGGGTGCACTAGTGCGATGCTGGCGACACTAAACTTCCTCTGGTAAATGTGGCTTACCATGGAGTGGTAGGATCAAGCTGCACTGTAATATTATAGCATCACACACTATCATTAGTGTGCAACTTGTAATCTGGAAAAATGTCTGACATTTATAATTCACAATCCCATTGTAAAATGTATTCCATCGTGTGTATAATGACACGTTTACGTTAAAATATACTCACATTTCTTTTTAGAATCTTCCATTTCTGGTTTTCCTGAAAATGAAAATGTAAATTTATAAGCGTTTTCAATGCATGTATAACTAGGTTGCTCATAAATGGTACTTAAACCTTATAATGCAGTGCTTAATTACTGATATATACTGTGCATATATAAACATGTATTGTGTGTGCAGACCTTTTGTGATGCAGCACTTAATTACTGATATATACTATGCATATATAAACATTTATTGTGTGTGCAGACCTTATGTAATGCAACACTTAATTACTGATATATACTGTGCATATATAAACATTTATTGTGTGTGCAGACTTTATGTAATGCAGCACTTAATTACTGATATATACTGTGCATATATAAACATTTATTGTGTGTGCAGTTCTTTTGTAATGCTGCACTTAATTACTGATATATACTGTGCATATATAAACATTTATTGTGTGTGCAGTTCTTTTGTAATGCTGCACTTAATTACTGATATATACTGTGCATATATAAACATTTATTGTGTGTGCAGATCTTATTTAATGCGGCACTTAATTACTGATATATACTGTGCATATATAAACATTTATTGTGTGTGCAGACCTTATTTAATGCGGCACTTAATTACTGATATATACTGTGCATATATAAACATTTTTTGTGTGTGCAGACCTTTTGTAATGCTGCCCTTAATTACTGATATATACTGTTCATATATAAACACTTGTATGTGTAGACCTTATTTAATTCAGCATTTAATTACAGATATATACTGTTTATATTTAAACATTTATTGTGTGTGCAGACCTTATTTAATGCAGCACTTAATTACTGATATATACTGTGCATATATAACAATTTATTGTGTGTGCAGACCTTTTGTAATGTGGCAATTAATTACTTATATATACTGTACATATATAAACATTTATTGAGTGTTCAGACCTTGTGTAATGCTGCACATAATTACTGATATATACTGTGCATATATAAACATTTATTGTGTGTGCAGACCTTATGTAATGCAGAACTTAATTACTGATATATACTGTGCATATATAAACATTTATTGTGTGTGCAGACCTTATGTTATGCAGCACTTACATACTGATATATACTGTGCATATATAAACATTTATTGTGTGTACAGACCTTATGTAATGCTGCACTTAATTACTGATATATTCTGTACATATATAAACATTTATTGTAAGTGTGCAGACCTTGTGTAATGCAGCATTTAATTACTGATATATACTGTGCATATATAAACATTTATTGTGTGTGCAGACCTTATGTAATGCTGCACTTAATTACTGATATATTCTGTACATATATAAACATTTATTGTAAGTGTGCAGAACTTGTGTAATGCAGCATTTAATTGCTGATATATACTGTGCATATATAAACATTTATTGTGTGTGCAGACCTTATGTAATGCGGCACTTAATTACTGATATATACTGTGCATATATAAACATTTATTGTGTGTGCAGACCTTGTGTAATACAGCACTTATTTACTGATATATACTGTACATATATAAACATTTATTGTGTGTGCAGACCTTATGTAATGTAGCACCTAATTACTGATATATACTGTACATATATAAACATTTATTGTGTGTGCAGACCTATTGTAATGTAGCACTTAATTGCTGATATATACTGTGCATACATAAACATTTATTGTGTGTCCAGACCTTAAGTAATGCAGCACTTAATTATTGATATATACTGTGCATATATAAACATTTATTGCGTGTGCAAACCTTATGTAATGCAGCACTTAATTGCTGATATATACTGTGCATACATAAACATTTATTGTGTGTGCAGACCTTAAGTAATGCAGCACTTAATTATTGATATATACTGTGCATATACAGTATAAATATTTATTGTGTGTGCAGACCATATGTAATGCAGCACTTAATTACTGATGTATACTGTGCATATATAAACATTTATTGTGTGTGCAGACCTTATGTAATGCTGCATTTAATTACTGATATATACTATGCATATATAAACATTTATTGTAGAACCCCCCCCCCCCCCAGCCTGTCATTCTCTATATTTCTATCATACAGCTCTTCCCCATTTAGTTGCTCACTCTCTCTATCTCTCCTTATCTCTCCTCCACTGTCTCCTGGTTTCAACATCTGCTTTTTCTTTCATATTATTTCTTTTCATATTGTCATATTAGGGCATATTTATCAATGTGCGAGCGGACATGATACGATATAGCGGATCATATCCGTTGCACATCGGCATTTATCATTGCACCAGCAGTTCTTGCGTATTAGATCGCAGACCCAGACTGGCCATCGGGAATAGCGTGTATTTGCCTGGTGGGCCGCTGGTCCCCTTAGCCTCACCCACCTCTTAATTATAAACCCCACTGACACACTCTACTTTGCTGATGTTCCCTCTAACCCTTTAATTGGTCCAGCGCACCTGTGAATCAAGGAAGCGCAACACAGGGGGCCTCGGTCATCCGGGAGGAGCCCTCTGCACGCCAAAATTCTGTCAGTGGCACAATGCACACAGTTGCGGTAGCACCGGCAAGCACAGTGGCAGCATCATGGAGTCTGTGTAAAGGAGTGGTGAAAGCAGGAGCTTCTATAAACTATAATAAAATAGTGAGTAACACACTTGGGAGCTTAATATGCACTGTACAGCAGCAGTGCAGACCCCCAACCAGGGCTGTTTTTAGGGGCCTGCAAACCGGACTGCAGCCCCGGGCACCAAGGAAGCATTAAGATCAAAACTTATGTCTGTCACGGTGTCAGACCATGCAGTGCAGGGAGAGGGCCATAAAACCAGGGCAATTTGCTAAATAAACAAACTTCTCCTGTAGGCTGCGTTCTCCATGCGGAAAGCCCAACCCCGCTACTGTCTTCACTGCTGTGTTTGGCAGGGGACTTAGCTGAGCTAAATAATACTAAAAAGGCAGTATTTGTTCCTAACACAGTTGTAGCAAATTGCCCTGTTTCAGGATGCCGGTTTTATAGCCCTCTCCCTGCACTGCGTGGTCAGACATGACCCCTCTAATAGGTACTTCCTTCAATAATGACACAACACGGAATATGGGTTACAAAGGCCACAGCTTTTTATTTAAACCATTAACATATAACCATAAATATATTACCATAAATAACTGAACATTAAATACCCCCAGCCAGTGCTTGCCCCCATAGCATCTCCATTTACCAGCTACCATTTCCTCTACTCCTCTCCTTAAAACCGGAGGTACCCATATAAATGCTATTCCATACAGCAAGCACTCCGCCAAAGCTGCAACAATGATCTCCTCATTACAGGGAGGGAGGGCGGGAGCTTTCTTCCACACTTACCCTCTGCTCCAAAAGTTTTGGCGCTCTTTCCAGGGACCACCCCTTCTTTATACCTGCTGCCTCCGGCCCCTCCCCGCTACCTCTTAGCCACCCCCCCTACAACTTGGCTCTGTCACACCTATACAGGGGTCAAATGCCCTTCCCCTGCATAGGTGCCGTCCAGGGCTTCCTCAGTCACAGGTAATGCTCAAAATGCTGGAGATTCTCCAGGAAGTCTCTGCTGCTACTAGTCAGACTGCTTTCTGCTATGAGACAGTGAGTAAATGTGGGGCTTACTAGATGTGATCGTTTTTTTTTGGGGGGGGATCAGATGCAACCAACTGCACCACCAAGCATAAGAAAATATAAAAGTTCAAATAAAGTTGCTCCCTTCTGAAATAAAGCAAGCATATATAAAAAAAAAATGTGATCCCCTGTGAAATAAAGTGTGTATGTATATATGTGTATATATATATATATGTGTGTGTGAATTTGAGCTATTTTTGTGCTGTATATTTAGTTTGTTTTTAAAACTTTGAGAATTGCTCTGTAAAAGGCATTTAGAGGTGATAAATCAGTCCCTATATCTAAGGAACAGATCAAATTAGTGCTAAACACTTTTTTTCCCCCTTGTAATGCTTTCTTGATTTTTAACTCCTGAATGCCTGTGCACATGATTCATGCTAACTCATAAAATGATGCACACATTTACAGTACATGAATTCTGCACACAGTTGCAAACAAGATGGTTTGTTTAAATTTAGTTTTTTCCTATGATAATGTTATCAGCCAAGACAAAATGTAAGTTTAGTTTTTTCCAATAGACAACATTTAAAAGTAGGCTTGTGAGGTTTATTATGTGCATTGGGTTTAACATTAGGTTAAAGTGTATGATACAAATACACACTTATATGTATGTGTATATATGTTTTTCCATATGTTTTCAAGTCCATGTTATCCCCAATATTATACTATGATGCATGTATAATTAGTGTCTATCTACATGTATTTATGTTGTGATTTTTTTTTCTGTCCCATAAATATGTGTAAGTGTATAAGTTAAATGTGCATGTTTTGTGCGTATGTTGTGTGCCTGCATGTATGTGAATGTTGCGTGTGTTGTGTGCCTGCATGTATGTGAATGTTGTGTGCCTGCATGAATGTGAATGCTGCGTGTGTTGTGTGCCTGCATGTATGTGAATGCTGCGTGTGTTGTGTGCCTGCATGTATGTGAATGCTGCGTGTGTTGTGTGCCTGCATGTATGTGAATGTTGCGTGAGTTGTGTGCCTGCATGTAGGTGAATGCTGCGTGTGTTGTGTGCCTGCATGTATGTGAATGCTGTGTGTGTTGTGTGCCTGCATGTAGGTGAATGCTGCGTGTGTTGTGTGCCTGCATGTATGTGAATGCTGCGTGTGTTGTGTGCCTGCATGTATGTGAATGCTGAGTGTGTTGTGTGCCTGCATGTATATAAATGCTGCGTGTGTTGTGTGCCTGCATGTATGTGAATGCTGTGTGTGTTGTGTGCCTGCATGTATATGAATGCTGCATGTGTTGTGTGCCTGCATGTATGTGAATTCTGCATGTGTTGTGTGCCTGCATGTATGTGAATGCTGCGTGTGTTGTGTGCCTGCATGTATGTGAATGCTGCGTGTGTTGTGTGCCTGCATGTATGTGAATGCTGCGTGTGTTGTGTGCCTGCATGTATGTGAATGCTGCGTGTGTTGTGCGCCTGCATGTATGTGAATGCTGCGTGTGTTGTGTGCCTGCATGTATGTGAATGCTGTGTGTGTTGTGTGCCTGCATGTACGTGAATGCTGCGTGTGTTGTGTGCCTGCATGTATGTGAATGCTGTGTGTGTTGTGTGCCTGCATGTATGTGAATGCTGTGTGTGTTGTGTGCCTGCATGTATGTGAATGCTGCGTGCCTGCATGTATGTGAATGCTGCGTGTGTTGTGTGCCTGCATGTAGGTGAAGGCTGCGTGTGTTGTGTGCCTGCATGTATGTGAATGCTGCATGTGTTGTGTGACTGCATGTATGTGAATGCTGAGTGTGTTGTGTGCCTGCATGTATGTGAAGGCTGCATGTGTTGTGTGCCTGCATGTATGTGAATGCTGCGTGTGTTGAGTGCCTGCATGTACGTGAATGCTGTGTGTGTTGTGTGCCTGCATGTATGTGAATGCTGCGTGCCTGCATGTATGTGAATGCTGCGTGTGTTGTGTGCCTGCATGTAGGTGAAGGCTGCGTGTGTTGTGTGCCTGCATGTATGTGAATGCTGCGTGTGTTGTGTGACTGCATGTATGTGAATGCTGCGTGTGTTGTGTGCCTGCATGTATGTGAAGGCTGCATGTGTTGTGTGCCTGCATGTATGTGAATGCTGCGTGTGTTGAGTGCCTGCATGTACGTGAATGCTGTGTGTGTTGTGTGCCTGCATGTATGTGAATGCTGAGTGTGTTGTGTGCCTGCATGTATATAAATGCTGCGTGTGTTGTGTGCCTGCATGTATGTGAATGCTGTGTGTGTTGTGTGCCTGCATGTATATGAATGCTGCATGTGTTGTGTGCCTGCATGTATGTGAATTCTGCATGTGTTGTGTGCCTGCATGTATGTGAATGCTGCGTGTGTTGTGTGCCTGCATGTATGTGAATGCTGCGTGTGTTGTGTGCCTGCATGTATGTGAATGCTGCGTGTGTTGTGTGCCTGCATGTATGTGAATGCTGCGTGTGTTGTGCGCCTGCATGTATGTGAATGCTGCGTGTGTTGTGTGCCTGCATGTATGTGAATGCTGTGTGTGTTGTGTGCCTGCATGTACGTGAATGCTGCGTGTGTTGTGTGCCTGCATGTACGTGAATGCTGCGTGTGTTGTGTGCCTGCATGTATGTGAATGCAGTGTGTGTTGTGTGCCTGCATGTATGTGAATGCTGTGTGTGTTGTGTGCCTGCATGTATGTGAATGCTGCGTGCCTGCATGTATGTGAATGCTGCGTGTGTTGTGTGCCTGCATGTTGGTGAAGGCTGCGTGTGTTGTGTGCCTGCATGTATGTGAATGCTGCGTGTGTTGTGTGACTGCATGTATGTGAATGCTGCGTGTGTTGTGTGCCTGCATGTATGTGAAGGCTGCATGTGTTGTGTGCCTGCATGTATGTGAATGCTGCGTGTGTTGAGTGCCTGCATGTACGTGAATGCTGCGTGTGTTGTGTGCCTGCATATATGTGAATGCTGCGTGTGTTGTGTGCCTGCATGTATGTGAATGCTGCGTGTGTTGTGTGCCTGCATGTATGTGAATGCTGTGTGTGTTGTGTGCCTGCATGTATGTGAATGCTGCGTGTGTTGTGTGCCTGCATGTATGTGAATGCTGCGTGTGTTGTGTGCCTGCATGTATGTGAATGCTGCGTGTGTTGTGTGCCTGCATGCATGTGAATGCTGTGTGTATTGTGTGCCTGCATGTATGTGAATGCTGCGTGTGTTGTGTGCCTGCATGTATGTGAATGCTGCGTGTGTTGTGTGCCTGCATGTATGTGAATGCTGCGTGTGTTGTGTGCCTGCATGTATGTGAATGCTGTGTAGTATTTGTGTGTTGTGAATGTTGTGTGGCGGCATGTATGTGAATAAAAAATGGTGTGGGGGGGAGTGGGCCTTTTTTGGTCCCAGTCCTGCCCTGTTAGATCGGGCGGATTTCTGTCCGCAGCCTCAGAGCAGGCGGACAGGTTATGGAGAAGCGGTCTTTAGACCTCTGCTTCATAACTTCTGTTTCTGGCGAGCCTGAAGGCTAAACAAGGGGCATCAAGGTCCTTACGGATCTTGATAAATGTACCCCATTGTTTCATCCTTGTACCCCTCCCAACTTTCCCATCTCGTGATTCTTTTATGTTCTCTCATCTGTCATCTTCTCCTCTCTCTTTGACTCTCTACCTGGGTCTCAAATCCTCTGCAGACCTTACCTTGTAACTCACAGCACCAAGTGTCTCTAACGGCAGCTTCCTCCTTCTGTTTTTTGCCCACTCTTTCCTGCTCACATTTATTAAACAGAAGTGCCTGCCTAGCCCTGGTGTACCATCCCCAAGGTAAACAAGGTACGGGTGTGAGCACCTAAGTGAAACTAAAAATGTGTAAACTATTATACAAAGAGTTTTACAATCCAATAAAAAAGGCTCAGTATGTGAGAAGAAATGACATAGAGGAAAGTGGCTATTTATTCTCTGTTTATTGGGCACTGACACCTAGATTATGAGTTGCATCTTTTAACGCTAAAAAAATGGTAATTTCAGCGTTATGGCCAGGAACTCATATTACGAGTGATGTCGGTATAGCTATACCACAAGCATTTTAGCCTGTAACGCAACGTCAATCCTGTACTAAAAAAAATGAAGTTTTTATGTGTAATTTCTATAGCGCTTGTGGCAAACCTAGCCACTTCTGGACTATAACGTGAGAAAGGTTGTCTATAGGCTGTATATTGTGCTATGTAGATGTGACAAACCCTTCTGTCAGCACTGAAAGAGTTAACTGTGTTCAGCTTTAGCCTCAGCTATGGTGCACTGTCATTAATGTTATTGATACACAGTCCATTGTTTAATCAACCTCAGAGAGCAGACCCTAGATGATAAGGAAAGCCAAGTGTGTGTCTGTGTTTAAATTGTTATCAGCTTGAGCAAGGTATTCTATTGTATCATGTAAAAGGACGTGTTCCCTCCATCTAATGTACAACATTCTTTCAACCCCCCTTCTGGGGGGGGTCAGACCTGCATAAATACTGGGCATATGAGCCTTAATAAAATTCATTCTGTTTAAAACCTGAAAACTGGCTGGGTTGTGAATTGCTGATTCCCTATGCAGGACATTGTTCCCTGGTGTTAACCCTTGGTATCCGGTTGGTACCGTTACAATTGGTGGCAAGCGACGGAATGAACCTTATCGCCCAGAAGAGCAACTACACAAGCCAGTAACCTCAGGAAGAGGGGGATTACTACAATACTGACTAAGATGGAAGGAGTACCAGGGACCGAAGTGAATGGAGATGGATTATTCTAAGCTAAAGAGACAAACGTAAAAGGAACTGCTAGAAGCCAGGGGAAAGATAGGCAGCAGCAAACCCAAGGCTATATTAATTGCTGAGCTGATGGAGGGAGACAGAGCTCGCAGCGCTACGCCTCCAGCAGCCATGGAGGAGACCCTATACCAGAGGGAAATGAGGACCAGGCTGGAATTTTTACCCCAACCTGTACCACGGGATATGCTATCCGTGGTAATGGCAGATGTGCAGGAGTACGTGATGGCACACAGTCCGCGGAATGCATCCTCCCGAGCAGAATCCATTTTGGACGCACTCAGCAACCCAGTAAGACCCAAAATCCCATACCATGCATTTAAAATGTTTTGTGAGGAGAAGGATGAGATTGATGGGTATTTACAGGATTTTGAGAGACTGTGCGAGTTACATGATTTGGAGCAGTCCGTATGGGTGCCGGTGCTAGCAGGCAAGCTAGCCGGTAGGGCAGCGGAAGCGTATCGCGCTGTACCCAGGGAGGACAGCAAGGATTACGCTAAAGTGAAGAGAGCGATCTTGGAAAGATATGCCATTACCTCAGAGGCATACCGGCGCAAGTTTAGAGGCCTGCGCAAGCCAGAAAGAGATTCCCATGCAGAGTGGGCCCACAAGCTGGATCAAGCATCTCAGGGGTGGATACAGGCCAGCCAAGCTACCACCATGGAAGAATTGCGACAACTGATGCTGTTGGAGCAATTCTTTAACGGCTTGTCCCCAGAAGCCCAAGAATGGGTGAGAGATCGAAAACCCCTCACCTTAACCGAAGCAGCCAGATTAGCAGACCAGCATTTTGATGCCAGGAGGCGCCATGGACTACAGCCTAACAACGGACGGGCTAATATACAATGCCACACCTGCAAGCAGTGGGGACATATGGCACGTGAGTGCACCCAAAATCGGAGCAGACAAGCTTGGAACCAGGTCAGACAGAACCTGGCCCCAAGGGCGGCTGCTCACCATTACCAAACGGAGCCAGCCGCTCATGAGGTGTTGAGCACCCAAGCCGTGGAACCCCTGGGAATTCTGCATGAGGTGATGTCGGTCCAGGGACTTCGGGATTCGGGAGCTACTTTAACCCTGATAGCTCCCCATTTGGTGCCGGATACAGCACCCACTGGCGGATCCGTGGCAGTACGAGGGGCAGGGGGAGCAGTATACCGATTGCCCACTGCTAGAGTGGAGTACAGACCCCCAGTCACCCCAGCAGCTGCCAGTTACCAACCCCCGGCGCACCGCTATACCACACGGCCTCCGGCCACGAACTACCCTCAGAGAGCCCGGTTCAATTCGCGGGGCTACTCACAACCTATTCGGTGCTTTGGATGTAAGCAACTAGGGCACAAAAGACCAGAGTGTCCCCTAAACGCAGCGAATCAAGCACAGTCCTGGAGAAGACCCGCTGGCGGAATCCCACATAATCCTCAGCCTGTGGCCCGCTACGTAGAGGCGCCAGAATGCTGGGGCAGCCTACATGAAGCAGACCCCGTGCAAGCTGCCCACCGGAATAACCGGCAACGGGTTAAAGTGAATGGGAAGGAGGTCAGTTGTCTACGGGATACTGGTGCTACCATGACCTTGCTTCAAGAGAACTTGGTGCCTGAGAAACAGCACACTGGAGGCACTGTGGCTGTGAGGGTAGCAGGGGGCACTGTGTTCCGCCTACCTGTTGCCAGGGTACATTTGGATTGGGGAGTGGGCGCTAGACTTGTGAATGTGGGGGTCAAGAAGGACTTACCTGCTGATGTTCTCCTTGGAAATGACTTGGCCCCCCTTGTTTCTGCCTATGCTCCCATGGATCCCGCTGATGTTAACCCTGTGACTACCCAAGCCCAGTCCCTCCGGGAAGAGACGCTTCCATGTTTGGGGTGGGGGCAGTACTGAGCCAAGTTGGAGCAGATGGCGGAGAACACCCCGTAGCTTACTTGAGCCGAAAGTTGTTGCCCCGGACATCCCCAAGCCGATCCGTTGGGATCAGACTGTGTATGCCGGCTTGGTTCTGGGGGAGCATTGTGGCAAACCTAGCCACTTCTGGACTATAACGTGAGAAAGGTTGTCTATAGGCTGTATATTGTGCTATGTAGATGTGACAAACCCTTCTGTCAGCACTGAAAGAGTTAACTGTGTTCAGCTTTAGCCTCAGCTATGGTGCACTGTCATTAATGTTATTGATACACAGTCCATTGTTTAATCAACCTCAGAGAGCAGACCCTAGATGATAAGGAAAGCCAAGTGTGTGTCTGTGTTTAAATTGTTATCAGCTTGAGCAAGGTATTCTATTGTATCATGTAAAAGGGCGTGTTCCCTCCATCTAATGTACAACATTCTTTCAACCCCCCTTCTGGGGGGGGTCAGACCTGCATAAATACTGGGCATATGAGCCTTAATAAAATTCATTCTGTTTAAAACCTGAAAACTGGCTGGGTTGTGAATTGCTGATTCCCTATGCAGGACATTGTTCCCTGGTGTTAACCCTTGGTATCCGGTTGGTACCGTTACAGCGCTGGTTTTACAGGTTGTGCGGTGAGGCTAAAATGCTTGCGTTACAGCCTATACTAACATGATCCATACCGCCATCTGAGACCAGTAGATATAAGTTTTGAGCCACAAAAATGTTTCACAAAACTCATAAATAAAGTGTTACAAAGTACACTAACACCCATAAACTACCTATTAACCCTTAAACCGCCACCCTCCTGTATGGCAAACACTAAACACTAACCTGCTGCCCACCCACATCGCCAACACTATTTAAATATACTAACCCCTAAACCGCCACCCCCCGACATTGCCGCCAATATAATAAAGTTATTAACCCCTATTTTGCCGCTTCCCGAGATCGCCACCACTAAATAAAGTTATTGACCCCTAAACTTCTGGCCTCCCGCATCTCCGCTATTAAATAAACCCATTAACCCCTAAACTGCTGGCCCCCCTACATCGCAAAACAATAAATTAAACTATTAACCCCTAAACCTAACACCCCCTTAACTTTAAATTAAAATTACAATATAACTCTATTTAAATAAATAAAAACTTACCTGTGAAATAAAAATAAACCTTACATTAAACTATAAATTAACCTAACCTTACAATTTTAATAAAATAAAATAAACTACCAATTAAAATATCTAAATTACAAATTTAAAAAAAACTAACACTACGAAAAAAATTAAAAAATCTAAATTACAACTAAAAAAAAAATCTAAGTTTACCAAAAATAAAAAACACTAAAATCACGAAAAATAAAAAAAATAAACAAAATTATCAAAAATAAAAACAATTACACTTATTCTAATAGCCCTTTAAAAATAAAAAGCCCCCCAAAATAAAAACATCCCCTAGCCTACAATAAACTTCCAATAGCCCCCTTAAAAGGGCCTTTTGTAGGGCATTGCCCTAAAGAAGTCAACTCTTTTACCTGTAAAAAAATATAAAGTCCCCCCCAACAGTAAAACCTGCCACCCAATGACTAGTGATGTCGCAAACCTAAAATTTTGCGTTCTAGAATGGCGAACGCGAACTTCGGAAAATGTTCACGAACCGGCGAACCGGGCGAACCGCCATTGACTTCAATGGACAGGCGAATTTTAAAACCCACAGGGACTCTTTCTGGCCACAATAGTGATGGAAAAGTTGTTTCAAGGGGACTAACACCTGGACTGTGTCATGCCAGAGGGGGATCCATGGCAAAACTCCCATGGAAAATTACATAGTTGATGCAGAGTCTGGTTTTAATCCATAAAGGGCATAAATCACCTAACATTCCTAAATTGTTTGCAATAACGTGCTTTAAAACATCAGGTATGATGTTGTATCGATCAGGTAGTGTAAGGGTTACGGACGCTTCACAGTGACAGAGCAAACTCCCCGTGTAACGCACCGCAAACAACCGCAAACAGTGCATTTGCACAACCACAAGATCGATAGATTTGATAGATAGATACATAGATTACATAGATCAATAGATGCAATATACATTTGATAGATACGAATTACATAGATCAATAGATGCAATATACATTTGATAGATACGAATTACATAGATCAATAGATGCAATATCCATTTGATAGATACGAATTATATAGATCAAAAGATGCAATATACATTTGATTGATACGAATTACATAGATCAAAAGATGCAATATACATTTTATAGATACGAATTACATAGATCAAAAGATGCAATTTACATTTGATAGATACGAATTACATAGATCAAAAGATGCAATATACATTTGATAGATACGAATTACATAGATCAAAAGATGCAATATACATTTGATAGATACAAATTACATAGATCAATAGATGCAATATACATTTGATAGATACGAATTACATAGATCAAAAGATGCAATATACATTTGATAGATACAAATTACATAGATCAATAGATGCAATATACATTTGATAGATACCAATTACATAGATCAAAAGATGCAATATACATTTGATAGATACGAATTACACAGATCAATAGATGCAATATACATTTGATAGATACGAATTACATGGATCAAAAGATGCAATATACGTTTGATTGATACGAATTACATCAATAGATGCAATATACATTTGATAGATACAAATTACTTAGATCAAAAGATGCAATATACATTTGATAGATATGAATTACATAGATCAATAGATGCAATATATATTTGATAGATACGAATTCCATAGATCAAAAGATGCAATTTATATTTGATAGATACGAATTCCATAGATCAATAGATGCAATATACATTTGATAGATATGAATTCCATAGATCAATACATGCAATATACATTTTATAGATACGAATTGCATAGATCAATAGATGCAATATACATTTGATAGATACGAATTGCATAGATCAATAGATGCAATATACATTTGATAGATACGAATTACATAGATCAATAGATGCAATAAACATTTGATAGATACGATTGATAGTAAGATAGATTTGATAGATTAGCTAATTTGAAAGATATATAATTTCCCAGACAGAGAATTACAAAGACGTGCGGTCTGGGACCCATGGTAAGGTTACTTCCTTTTGCACAATCGAGTATACCAGTTGCAGAGTTTCTGACCCTGCATTCTGGCTGCACCTCTCCCTGCAAGAGAGATATGTTACAGAGTCTGTGGGCCTCTATGCAAAGAGCTGGCCTGCCTGAAAGGAGCAGCAAGGCAGATCAAAATATGCAATATACATTTGATAGGTACGAATAACATAGATCAAAAGATTCAATATACATTTGATCGATACGAATTACAGAGATCAATAGATGCAATATATATTTGATTGATACGATTGATACTTATATAATTTCCCTGACAGAGTATAACAATAAAACATGAGGTCTGGGACCCGTGGTGTGTTAAGCACTAAGTAGTACTATTCTTAGCAGTTTAATACCTGTTACTCCCCCTATCAGGGGAGGTCTATATGGCCTTGATTTTCGGAACAGGGAGATGGAAGAAGATGCTTGGTCTGTCCTCCTACTTCAAATTTGGCCGAAACACAAGTTGCTGTCACAAAACAGTCCGGCCACGAGATCGAAAGATTTGATAGATAGATAGATCCATAGATTACATAGATCAATAGATGCAATATACATTTGATAGATACGAATTACATAGATCAAAAGATGCAATATACATTTGATGATAGATACGAATTACATGGATCAAAAGATGCAATATACATTTGATAGGTATGAATTACATCAATAGATGCAATATACATTTGATAGATACAAATTACATAGATCTAAAGATGCAATATACTTTTGATAGATACGAATTACAGAGATCAATAGATGCAATATATATTTGATTGATACGATTGATAGTTATATAATTTCCCTGACAGAGTATAACAATAAAACATGCGGTCTGTGACCCATTGTAAGGTTACTTCCTTTTGCACAATCGAGTACAGGTTGGGGTCCGAGATTGCCTTTTTGTGCTGTCTGATTCTTTCAGGTATACCAGTTGCAGAGGTTCTGACCCTGCATTCTGTTACAGAGTCTGTGGGCCTGTATGCAAAGAGCTGGCCTGCCTGAAAGGAGCAGCAAGGCAGAGAGATCGATTCCTTCCTATAAGAAACCAGAGGGCACGCTACCTGCTGGAAGTGTGCAGTGAGGCAGAGGGATCTATTCCTGCCTAGAAGCAGACAGGCAGAGGGGATGCTACCTGCCTGGGAGCCCACTGAGACCAGCCCAGCTGGGGGAGATATAGCCGCTGGCTTGACCCCGGTCTCAGCCACGATAGCCCTGGTCCCACTATTTGGAGGCAGAGGGATCTATTCCTGCCAAGAAGCAGCCTGGCAGGGGGATTTATTCCTGCCTAGAAGAAGCAGACAGGGAGAGGGGACGATACCTGCCAAGAAAGAGCTGCAGGGCAGAGAGGACACTACCTGCCTGGGAGTCCACTGAGAACAGCCCAGCTGGGGGAGATACAGCCGCTGGCTTGACCCTGGTCTCAGCCACGATAGCCCTGGTCCCACTATTTGGAGGCATAGGGATCTATTCCTGCCAAGAAGCAGCCTGGCAGGGGGATTTATTCCTGCCTAGAAGCAGACAGGCAGAGGGGACGATACCTGCCAAGAAAGAGCTGCAGGGCAGAGCGGACGCTACCTGACTGGGAGTCCACTGAAACCAGCCCAGCTGGGGGAGATACACCCGCTGGATTGACCCTGGTCTCAGCATCTCTGGTCCCACTATCCAGTGGCCACCCCTGGGTTTGGACAGAGGAAGGGAGACCCCCTAGTGGAGTACTGCTACATCCGGGAGATGGAAAAAGATGTTTGGACACCCAGTACAGGTTGTTCTCCTTCAGCCTTTTTATACTTGGGTCCCCGACCCTCAACAGGCACAACAGCATGAAAAATACCACATATGCCATCCTTTTGCACAATAGAGTACAGGTATGGCATCGATTTTAGGAACCCGGAGATAATTTTTAGGAACCGGGAGAAGGAAAAAGATTCTTGGTCGGTCCTCCTACTTCAAATTTGGGGCACTGCGCGTGCAATGTACTGGGCCACCAGATATGAGTGGTGTGTAAAGTAGTACTATTCTTAACAGTTTAATCACTGTTATGTGCCTTTTTTTTGGTTTGGGTTTTGTAGCCACAGTGCAGCACCAGAGGCCAGAAAAATTAGGCATGTTAAAATGCCTGAAAAATTAGGTATTGTTGCAGCCGCTACTGTAGCAGAGGCCAGAAAAATTGATGTTTGACAGTTAGAAAGTGCCCTAAAACATTGCGGCTTGAACCCTAGTTTTTGGCGGATAAGTCACGCAAGTCATCCGCCATTCAAAGATAAAATACAGCGGCATGTGTACCATTTGTAGCCCAAGGCAGCTCGTCATCTCATCATGCCTTTTTTACTCTAATATATCGCACAATGTCAGTCCCTTCGGGATCCATCCCTCATTCTTTTTAATAAAGGTGAGATAATCAAGACTTTTTTTACCTAGGCGACTTCTCTTCTCAGAGACAATACCTCCTGCTGCACTGAAGGTCCTTTCTGACAGGACACTTGAAGCGGGGCAGGCCAGAAGTTCGATTGCAAATTGGGATAGCTCAGGCCACAGGTCAAGCCTGCACACCCAGTAGTCTAGGGGTCCATCGCTCCTCAGAGTGTCAAGATCCGCAGTTAATGCTAGGTAGTCTGCTACCTGTCGGTTGAGTCTTTCTATGAGGCTGGATCCCGAAGGGCTGTGACGATGCATAGGAGTTAAAAAGGTCCGCATGTCCTCCATCAACAACACATCTGGAAAGCGTCCTGTCCTTGCCGGCGTGGTCGTGGGAGGAGGAGGATTACTTTCATCTCTTCCCCTGTTAGATTCCCGTTGTGCTGTGACATCACCCTTATACGCTGTGTAAAGCATACTTTTTAATTTATTTTTGAACTGCTCCATCCTTTGCGACTTGCGGGAATTCAGTAACATTTCAGTAACTTTATGCTTATACCGGGGGGTCTAGTAGCGTGGACACCCAGTACAGGTCGTTCTCCTTTAGCTTTTTTATTCAAGGGTCCCTCAACAGGCACAACAGCATGAAAGACCCCATTTGCATAAGGTTGGATGCCGGGCTAATCATGTCCCGTTCCTCGTCCTCACTGATCTCACTGAAGGTATCTTCTTCCCCCCAGCCACGTACAACACCACGGGTCCCAGATAGGTGACAACAACGAGCACCCTGGGATGCCTGTTGTGCTTGGTCTTCCTCCTCCTCCTCAAAGCCACATTCCTCCTCTGACTCCTCTTCCTCACAATCCTCTTCCTGCATTGCCGCTGGTCCAGCAAGCGATGCTGATAAGGCTGTTTCTGGTGGTGATGGAGACTACAACTCTTCCTCTTCCTCTTCACGCTCATCTACGGCCTGATCCAGCACTCTTCGCAGGGCACGCTCCAGGAAGAAAACAAATGGTATGATGTCACTGATGGTGCCTTCGGTGCAACTGACTAGGTTTGTCACCTCCTCAAAAGGACGCATAAGCCTACAGGCATTGCGCATAAGCGTCCAGTAATTTGGCAAAAAAATCCCCAGCTCCCCAGAGGCTGTCCTAGCACCCCGGTCATACAAATATTCGTTAACAGCTTTTTCTTGTTGTAGCAGGCAGTCGAACATTAGGAGTGTTGAATTCCAACGTGTCGGGCTGTCGCAAATCAAGCGCCTCACTGGCAGGTTGTTTCGCAGCTGGATATCGGACAAGTGCGCCATGGCCGTGTAGGAACGCCTGAAATGGCCACACACCTTCCTGGCCTGCTTCAGGACGTCCTGTAAGCCTGAGTACTTATGCACAAAGCGTTGTACAATCAGATTACACACATGTGCCATGCACAGCACATGTGTCAACTTGCCCAATTTCAATGCCGCCACCAAATTACTTCCATTGTCAGAAACAATTTTGCCAATCTCCAGTTGGTGCGGAGTCAGCCACTGATCCACCTGTGTGTTCAGGGCGGACAGGAGTGCTGGTGCGATGTGACTCTCGGCTTTCAGGCAAGTCAACCCCAAGACGGCGTGACACTGCCGTATCTGGGATGTTGAATAGTACCTGGGGAGCTGGGGGGGTGCCGTTGATGTGGAGCAAGACGCAGCAGCAGAAGAGGACTCAGCCGAGGAAGAGGTTATGGAAGAGGATGGAGTAGGAGGAGTAGAGGAGGTAGCAGCAGGCCTGCCTGCAAGTCGTGGCGGTGTCACCAACTCCTCTGCAGAGCCACGCATTCCATGCTTGGCATCCGTCAGCAGGTTTACCCAATGCGCAGTGTAGGTGATATACCTGCCCTGACCATGCTTTGCAGACCAGCTATCAGTGGTCAGATGGACCCTTGCCCCAACGCTGTGTGCCAGACATGCCATTACTTCCTTTCGCACAATCGAGTACAGGCTGGGGATTGCCTTTTGTGAAAAGAAATTTCCGCCGGGTACCTTCCACTGCAGTGTCCCAATAGATACAAATTTTTTTAAAGCCTCAGACTCCACCAGCTTGTATGGTAAAAGCTGGCGGGCTAAGAGTTCAGATAAGCCAGCTGTCAGATGCCGGGCAAGGGGGTGATTTTGGGAAATTGGCTTCTTACACTCAAAAATGCCCTTGACAGACACCTGACTGTGGGCAGATGACCAGAAACTGCTACGTAAGAGACACTGAGTGGCGGATGGTTGAGAGGGGGCAAGGAGGACAGCAGTGGTTGACGTGGCTGAAGATGCTGGACCAGGAGGAGGATGACGGCTTTGAGTTTGTGTGCTGCTTCTACTCATGTGTTCATCCCATCGGCGTTTGTGATGTGAGACCATGTGCCTTCGCAAAGCAGTTGTACCTAGGTGGGTGTTGGACTTCCCACGACTCAGTTTCTTTTGGCACAGGTTGCAAATGGCATCGCTGTTGTCAGAGGCAGACACACAAAAAAAATGCCACACTGCTGAGCTCTGCGATGACAGCATTCTGGTGGTGGCAACAGCATGCGTTGATTAGCGTGCTGTCTGGCTGACCCCGGGTGCCGATGCATGCTGTCTGACTGTGCCACTAGCTCCTTGCGATGACCTCCCCCTGCTTCCAACTCGTCTCCTCCTCCTCCTCTCTGTCTCCACATCTGAACTTTCCCCCTCTTCTTCTTCTCTTCTAGTGGGCACCCACGTGACATCCATGGACGCATAATCATCAACCGCTTCACTTGTATCTGACAAATCAACAAAGGAAGCAGCAGCGGGTACAACATCACCATCATCATCACACCGTACGTCCATGTCTGTAATGCTGCCTGACTGAGACATATCACTGTTATCTACATCCTCTGTCAATCATGGTTGCGCATCACTCATTTCTTCCAACTGATGTGTCAATAACTCCTCTAACAGATCAAGTGAAGCAGCTGTGGTGCTAGTGTTGGTGGTGGCGGCAGGCGGGTGAGTGGCACTGGTCACTTGAGAGGTGCCCGCAGCTAAGCTGGAGGTGGATGGTCCATCAAGGTTAGGAGCGGAAGCTGTAGAAGATTGAGTGTCCTGTGTTAGCCATTCAACTAGGTCCTCCTCAGAACTTTTCATGTTCATGGCACGTGGCCTCTGAACACTGTGCATAGTTGTAGGGTCTAAGGGAATCACAGCACCACGAGCACGATGGCACCTGCGGGGTGGCCTGCCTCTGCCTGTCATTTTTAAAAAAAATGTACACTTACACTACTATTAAACAAAATATGAGTGGTGGCACTGGGCAAGTGGGCACAGTATACGCTGTGAGCCTGACACAAAAAAGCAGACTGATGTTTCACAATCCAAAAAGTTTTTTTTTTAAAGTGTACACTTACACTAATATTAAACAAGATATAAGTGGTGGCACTGGGCAAGTGGGCACAGTATACACTGTGAGCCGGACACAAAAAAGCAGACTGATGTTTCACAATCCAAAAAGTTTTTTTTTTTTTTAATGTACACTTACACTACTATTAAACAAGATATGAGTGGTGGCACTGGGCAAGTGGGCACAGTATACGCTGTGAGCCTGACACAAAAAAAGCAGACTGATGTTTCACAGTCAAAAATGTTTATTTTTTAAATATTTAAACTACTGTTACAACAAAGATGAGTGGTGCCACTAACTTGGCAAGTGGGCCTGGCACAAACGCTGGCAGGCAGGCAAATGCAATAAGATTACAATAGCAGACTGATGTTTCGCAGTCCAAATTTTTTTTAATTTAAATATTTACACTACTGTTACAACAAATCTGATTGGTGGCACTAGTTGGCAAGTGGGCCTGGCACACACGCTGGCAGGCAGGCAACTGCAATTAGATTACACTAGCTGAATGATGTTTCACAGTCAAAAAAGTTTTTATTTAAAATATTTACACTACTGTTATAACAAATATGATTCGTGGCGTTGGAAAGTGGGCCTGGCACACACGCTGGCAGACAGGCAACTGCAATTAAATAACACTAGCAGACTGATGTAAAAGTTTTTTTTAAAAAGTTACACAAATGTTAGACCAGATATGAGTAGTGGCACTGAGGATGGAAGTAGGCACAATATATGCTGGCAGCCTGACACACAGGCTGACACTAGTGGCACGCTGGCCTGGTAACTATAATTAAATAACAAAGCAGACTGATGTAAAAGTTTTTTTTTTTTTAATTTACACTAATGTTCCCTTAGGCCCTTACACAGGCTGGCACTAGTGGCACGCTGGCCTGGCAACTAAAATTAAATAATAGCAGACTGATGTAAAAGTTTTTTTTTTTTTAAATTTACACTAATGTTACACCAGATATAAGTGGTGGAAAACAGAGCTATTAATCACAGTATTATGATGTGGGCCTGACAAACAGGCCTGATGGAAAATGAAATTAGATTACACTAGCAAAATGATGTAATTTTTTTTTTTTTTTTAATTTACACTAATGTTAACCAGATATCAGTGGTGGCACAGAAGAATTAATCACAGTATATGCTGTGAGCCTCACACACAGGCTGACAGCCAGGCAAATGCAAATAAAATTACCAAAAAAAAAAAAAAAAATGACTGAAGTCATAGCCCTAAAAAGGGCTTTTTGGGCTGAAGTTCTAGCCCTAAAAAGGGCTTTTTGGGGTGCTGTCCTTACAGCAGAGATTAGATGAGTCCTTCAGGACTGTAGTGGACACTAAATACACTAGCCTAGCTATCAATTTCCCTATAAAATCAACAGCAGCAGCACTAAACCTCCTCTCACTAAGAATGCAGGATCGTAATGAATCTAAAATGGCTGCTGCCCAGGAGCTGGGAGGATCTAAGAGGGAGGGTCTGCTGCTAATTGGCTCAAATGTGTCTGCAGGCTGTGAGATACAGGGTCAAAGTTTCCTCAATGATGACGAATAGGGGGCGGATCGAACATCGCATATGTTCGCCTGCCGCGGCGAACGCGAACAAGCTAAGATCACCGGGAACTGTTCTCCGGCGAACAGTTTGCGACATCACTATTAGAGACCCCATTTGGAAAATCCATTTTCCTTCCCTTTTTAATATTTCTTTGTGTAGGCCTCCTCCCCTCCAATTGCATGATATCTTATCTATTCCTATGAATCTAAAATGTTTCAAATTAGCATTATTGCAAGTTGCAAAATGTTTAGTGACTGGGATATCTTTATTCCTTTCCTTATCATGATGTTCAATGGATAGTATGTGTTCTCTTATCCTATCTCTCAGGGGTCTCTCAGATTCCCCTACATATTGAGCCCCACAGTTACATTCAATAGCATAGATTACATTCTTGTCTATGCATTTGATTATGTGATTGATCTTGAAGGTTTCGCCTGTTGAATTCGATTTTATTTCTTTCTTTTTCATTCCATACTTGCAAGACTTGCAATTATGGCATAGAAAAAAACCTTTTAGTTCCTTTCCCCATAAGTCTTTTTTCTTTGTACCTATTTTCTTTTTAAGATCTGAAGGTGCGAGTCTCATCTTTAAGTTCCTCGCTTTTCTATATACTATTTGGGGCTTAGCGGGTAATATAGGACAAAGGCAAAGAAGGTATCAACGGCACTTCTATACAAATATGAGTATTAGCATGCTATACCTCCTTATAACCCCCTATATATACTTAGTTAGTGAGGGAAATATTCCCTTCAAATCTATGCTGAATAGAGTAGGTGCTATGTAGTATTCAACTTTTGTAAAGAATACAGTAGAGAGGAGCTCTGACTGAAAAGACTACATCCTTAGCACTCAAGGGGTTAATATAGAGTGAATTTATAAGCTGTAAAAAGACTCTATTATATAAAGGCAAATCAGAGTAGCTGATTAATCAAGTGAGCTTGCTAACTCTACGTTAAAACATAACTTTTATTAATATCAAAAATAATAAAATACTGGAATATTACTTTAAAAACACTCCCAGAAGCTGAGGACTGGTTAAATAACCTAGTCAGAGTAGGATGAATATATAATGATATGGATTGTGTGTTTGCACATAGTACAATCAGGCTTTAATGTATCAAATTATCCAATGTTTTAACAGAATCGTAACATATAGCACCTATGAGTAAGTTGGTAATGGATGAAAAGATACTTTTTATTTTTAAAGCATCTGTGTACTTAATAATTTTGTACACATAAAACACAGTGATGTTATTAATTTACTGGTATATTGGTAAAGCTCTAGCAATCTGGTTCACCACATTAACCACTTTTTTAATGTTCTGCCCTGTGCAGTAAGGGTTAAGTATTGAGTATACTGTACAAAATTACTTGAAAAAAGCAGTCATGTTGTATTTTAACATTTTTAGGTAATTTAAACCCAAAGTTTGATAGAATTGGAGTCCAGTCATTTGACTGTTCTTGGTATATCGCCAAGCTGGTTTTTAGTTTGGTAATTTGTTTTAAACTTAAATGTTTGTGTTGAGTCTAATCTTTAAGTTCCTCACTTTTCTATATACTATTTGGGGCTTAGCGGGTAATATAGGACCTAGCTTGTCATCGGATTTTAAAATACTCCAATGTTTCTGTAAAAAAAAATTCTATTAACTATTTGTTCCCACTATATGTTGTAATAAATGGTACGCATATTTTTCCCTTATTTGATTTAGTAGATGTTTTACTCTCTGTTTTTAGGATCTCGTTTTGGTCTATTTTCCTAACGTTATCTCTTGCAATTTCCAGAGTGTCTTCGGCATATCCTCTATTTTTAAACTTATCTTTAAGAATATTAGATTGTACATCATAATCAAATAAGGTACTACAGTTTTTCTTTATACGAAGGAACTGCTCTTTTGGGATATTATTTTTCCACTGGGGGTGGTGGCAGCTCAGTTGATGTATATAATTATTAGCAGTTACTGAGTTTTATGCTGCTTTTTTGCTGGTGTTAGACTTTTTCTCAGCCAGCTCTCCCCATTGATGTCTATGGGGAAATCGTGCACGAGCACGTACGACCAGCTCACCGCTGACTTAAGCAGTGCTGGTATTGGAGTGCAGTATGGAGCACAATTTTGCTCTACGCTCACTTCTTGCCTTTTAACGCCGGGTTTGTAAAAACCTGTAATACCAGCTCTGTAGGTAAGTGAGCGGTGAAAATAACGCAAGACTCGTAATCTAGCCGATAGTAAACACACAACCTTCAGTCAAATGTTATTAGTAATTAGCCAGTTAGTAAAACTTACCATGTAACCGCAACAGACACAGATGAGAACAAATGCAATGAAAAGTAAATATAAATATTGGAATATCAATATCCAGAAAGCGAAGTTGTAAGGTCCGGAGTTGCATAGTAAAGGAAAAACTTTGGAAACTGAGAAAACCCATACGCTTCCTGAAAAAGAAAATACATCATTAATCTCAGAGAAATATTTGCAGTGATAGATTTGTCTTAATTAAAAAAAATCAAGTCTGAATCATTAGATATTATTCTCAAGGACCGTGATAAAAGAAAAAATGGTTTTAGTTTATCGTGCCTCTAAGCACAAACATGAGGGCATAATTTACTGTCTGTAAACTGATAGATGCCCAGAATCTGGTTATTGTAAAACAGCCCTTTGTGTTGGGCATAGAACCCTGGGTCAAGCACCTCCAAATCACAAACCAGAAAATAAAGACGAGCTAGAGTCTTCAAATTTTCTTGAAAAAGGACTTTTTTGTTTATGGCAGGGTCCAAATTGTAAAACATTGACAACAATCAGCCATTAATCATGTCTGCACACATACAAACCCATGTGTTTCATACTCTATACAGGTACACACATTCCACCCTGTGGGTGTTATTTGTATTACATCCCTTATTTAGAATTGTAAAAACATATGTACAAAACTCATTTAAAAATTATTATACCCAAAGTAATTTACACACAATGGTCTATCTCATGAGGTATCTGCAATCCAACATTTTCATATTGTCTTTCATCATTAATTTAAACATAAACCCACGTTTGTGAATCTAGTACATTTCTCTAACTTTCAAAAGGTGTTTCCTGACACCTCCTCTTTTAGGGCATTTAACTCTCTCTAGCACCTGGAATTGTAAATTACTTATATTTTGTCCTGCTGTTAAAAATGAGAGGAAACAGGAAAATAGAGAGACACACTCACAAACAAAAGCTAGAAAAACTTCCATGCTTGTTCACAAGGCTAGTGCCATTTAGGGTGCATATCAGTCTGAATCTGCCCAATGGTAGTCCAGGGCTGAAATACCAGGCAATTTTTTCTCTGAACAAGATAAACAACATACATCTGTTTTTCTTTTTTGTTTATCTTGTTCAGACACACCCTAGAGATATGCAACTGCACCTCACTGGTGAGGCCCAAGGGAGGCTGTTGTTTATCTTGTTCAGAGAAGCTTTGCCTTGTATTTCTGTGCTGGACTGTCATTGAGCAGGGTCAGACTGATATGCTACAGGATATTTTTTTCTCTGTGAAAAGGCATAAAAGACTGCATCCTGAGTGGCACTGGCCTTGTTAACAAGCATGGAAGTTTGTCTAGCTATTGTGCTTTCTCAGTGAGAGTGTCTCTCTATTTTCTTGTTTTTAAAAAATGAGATGAAACCAAGGCCTCCTTGTTTTTCCTCTTTATATTTGACTTGTGTTCAGTACTCCTCTCTTTTACCTCTCAACATGTTTCACCAATATACATTAAACTACATGGGCATTTAATAAGGTATACCACATGAGTGGATCTACATGTTAAATATTATTTTATTTTAAATGTCGTGCACCCCCCTAGGATAATAAAAAATATTTACCCTTCGTCATAAAGTTGCAATTACTGCACCCAGACAGGGAAAACAGCCTGTTGTTCTCTGTACTAGGTTCGTGGTACTCCCAATGTCTGCACATACTAAATGATCTTTCAAATTCATATTCCTCCTATATGCAGGCATGTGGTAATCTGTAAAGGCTCCCACAAAAGTATTCAAATACCTCAATATGTGACAATGTTTTTTGTTTTTGTTTTAGAATTTTCTTAACTTTACTGCATATTAATATATTTCTTGACAAAAATCATCCTATTGTTATTTTTTTTTCTGGGTATCTAAATTTTCTTTCATATATACTTCTTTTTGAGCATCAATAAAATCATCTGGATAACCTCTCATTTAAATTTCCTTGCCACGTCATTTAGCAAAAATTCACATTTTTGGGCCTCTTACAATTCTGATAAGGCCTTGGGAAACACTAGGTGAATGATAACTGTTATACTCTAATAAGCTATTTCTATCAGTTGGTTTATTATATAAATACATTTTTAATACCTCATTTTGCTTATACACAAATGTATCCAAAAAATAAAGAGAGAAATCACTTGAGGATAATACAAACTTAAGACCTGTTACACAATGGTTTAAATCCTCCACAAATTCCAAGAGACTCCCAATGTCGCCCAATCATACTCCAAATGTGTCATCTGTGACCCTCCACCAGGAGAGCCACAACCAGTAAGGGGATGGGAAACTTACCTTCTAACAATCGATCTACAGGAGAGCTAAGAGATATGCGAGAGAGCCCTAATCAGACAACAAACACTTCAAAGATAATCACTCTCTGTTTAGTTGCAACATTGCCCCCCTTGTATAACAAGACCATAACTGTCCCGGTCTGTAAAAGCAATGATGTTATGATGTTAGTGCAACTCCAGTTATTCATAAAGAAGATGAGATGGATGTATCTGGTGATAAATCACTACACTTAGATTTATGTAAAATTAATTGTCAGTTCACAAAGGAAACTAATCTATTGCACAATATTTCTGATTATAATTTGAGAAATGCAGAGAGCACTTTATTAAATAATTGGTTTGTCTTATTGCATATATACGTACTGATGTGAACTTATTTTCCTTATAACAAGATTTGCACAGCTTTTTTAGAAAATTAAAATTGAAAGTACATTTTAGTAATATACCATTTGATTCTTATTTAGAAGAAAACAGAAAAGTCAAAAGTGACTCAAAAGGGGGAACTTCCGGGTAGCGGCCATGACAGGTCGCATCTTACCTAGCTGCCACAGACCTACAGACTAATCTTTTAAAAATCTGTTTTTATACCTTGCATCGAGCAGCAACAACTACAGATCCTGATACAGATGATATAGCTCAACTGAATGCAGCAAATATTTACCAGCATACTTGCAACTACTTTATACCGGAGACTACATGAGGTTGCGGCCTCCTTCTTGACCCCCCGGCAGAGTGTCCTCGGATCTCTGTCGCTACTAAGTGCTGTGAGAGCACCCTTTCTTTCCTTTTACATTAAATATCCTTGCCATCAACATCTATCTAAAGGGTTGGGAGGATGACAGACCTTTTGCAAGCGATCAGCGATCTACTCGACACCTACCAAACGGCATTCACTGACACCCTGCACGCAGCTTTCCACTTCAAACCGCTGGATGAGGAACTTATATATACACCCAATGGGTATGGGGGTGGCGGTGCTTTGGGGCCCTGGCATCAGCCACTTACCTCCCAGGTTGTTGATAACGCCCTGGTCACTAATTGCATGCTCAGCGGTGCGCTTGAGAGGCTCCCTGAGATGGAGTTGGGAGATGGCAATAAACTCTGGTCAGCTAATACACCTTCAAAAACCCTGGGGGAACAATCTACAGCGAGGACAGCTAAGTTTATGGCGGGGCCAATGATGGAGACAGCCCTTTCTCACATTCCAAGTAGCACAGCCTTAGCTGTCTCTGTTGTTTGGAACCCGGATGGTCCGACTAAACTAGGTCTTCTATATCGGAAGGGATAGTCTCCCCATGCATGCCTGCCTCCTACCCGCATGTTACACAGAGACATGCTGCTTCTAAAGAAATCTTCAAATTACCATTTGTTTTAGTCTTGCAACACGTTGCTGCCTCTCACGCTGCAAACATCACATAGACTGCACATTAACACTCTCGAGCATATGGGACTGGACTTACTGACACTCGGTAATATAAGTGAGGGGCACAGAGTTAGTGACCGCATTGGAGTGGGCTAGACATCAGGATTCCCTGAAAGGGGTATCGTGTGCCTGTTATACTCATCACGAGAGCCCTGTATATTGTGTATTGGGATCTGGCCCTATTCTAGCTTATCTTTTTTGTTGGGGATCCTATTGTTTGGCGCTCTCAACGAGAGTTTATCTAGACTGAGTGACTTTGGCATTGTGGGAAACTTTTTAGCCATTCAATACTAACTTTTTATTTATTTTTTATTTTTATCAGGGGCCGTATGTTTTGTGAGTAATGGGGTGGGCCTATATACAGTGGCTTATACACGCTTGGTGGTTACCGTGGTAACTTATTAATAGGTCTCCCCTTTTTCATCCACCCTAGCATGAAGTAGGTTTGTCTAGGTTTACACGACGGCTCATTTATTACCTCCTGCTGTATTATAGCATTATATCAGTACCCACGCAATTTAAGGCGACTCAGCTGTTTGCGGCCGAAATAGCTGTGTCCGGCATGTCTACTTATATGTGTACCTTGTTATTGCAGGGGGGTGTATGTGTATGCATCAAAAAAAATTTGTTTGTTTTTACATTGCATATTGGTCTATCAAACAGGTTTATGTCACTTTTTTACCCTCAGCCGAGCCAACTAAATAGCTCTTGTTAAACACTGGTTTATGGACATATTTAACTGTATTACATGTATTCCCTATCACATAAAGCAGGAGGTAATATTTTATAATTTGAGAGGTATTTGAGAACTACTACATCTGCATAACTGACTCACTTACATTCTGCTAATGTTGGGTGGTCCTATTCTGATTCCACATAGCTAGCCTAACTAACCCTACAGCTATTATGACTGTATCACCTATATCCACATTGGCCACCTATTCTGTGCAACCGTTTAGCATTCAATCCTATTAATTTCCCCCCTAAAACCTATTACTTAAGTTATGCTTACGTGCCCCATAGATTTACATTAGGAAATTGCCAAAGTTCCCTTAGGCTTATGTAACTATTATTTATCCCCTATTGTACCTATGACAAAATATACCTGCACCCTGAACTTTAAGGCTTTTCCACTTAGGCATATATTTGACCCTACATAGTAGCCCCTTAGCTTGATAGCAGTCGCTGCTTTATTTACCCCTATATAGTGGTTGCTTGAAATATATAGTTTTTAAGATAAACGGGCAAGTGTCTGAGCTGTATATATTGCAGATCACTCATACCAGTGGCTTCACTTGAGACTCATGAGTGGCTCCTGCTATGTCAGAACACCTTCCTGTTCTAACATTACCTATTAGGAGTCCATGAATGGCCCCATAGGTTTTCAAGAAGGCTCACATTTTGTTAGACAGGTTGTATATATGCTATAACTCTGTTATGATAACTCATAATATATTATCCTCATGGCATCTCCCTAGTTATACAAGCTTATTTCAGTGTCATCCTACCCTGTTAAAATAAGCACCAGAAATACAGCACCAAAAAATATAAAAGAGGTCCTTCACTCGGGGTCCATGAGTGGCCCCCTCACATTAAAGCTTACCTACCTTATACTAGGTTACTTCTAATTATGTGGTCCAAGAGTGACCACTCAAATCATCTGGTGGGTTTACAGTTTAT
The DNA here is from genome assembly GCF_027579735.1 of Bombina bombina. NCBI lineage: Eukaryota > Metazoa > Chordata > Amphibia > Anura > Bombinatoridae > Bombina > Bombina bombina. The sequence continues at coordinate 27,071,472 of NC_069505.1, forward strand.
CCAGCAATTATTGCCTGTACTGAACATGTAATGTATACTGTACCTTTCTTTTCCTTGTTTTTGGTGCCTACCCTGTAACCATTTGCTTTCTTTTGTATGTTTGTTATGGCAACTATTCATTGTTTTTATTGAAAAGAAACTCAATAAAAAAAAAGAAAAAAAAAGAAAAAAAAAAGTGACTCAAAGGGGCCCATTTATCATGCTCTGTATGGAGCTTGTGGGTCCGTGTTTCTGACAAGTCTTCAGACTCACCAGAAACACAAGTTATGGAGCAGCGATCTAAAGACTGTTGCTCCATAACCCTGTCCACCTGCTCTCATGAGGCCTGTGTGTATCTGACTTACAGAGCCTACTGTAGTTAATTGCTGCCCTACCAAGGCTAGCAGCCGGCCCACGACTCAAATGTGCTTAACCTTTTCCTTTAAATTAAAAAAAACAAAACTTTAAATCATTTTGCTAGTGTAATCTAAGATTATTTTCTATCAGGCTAGCAGCCACGACTCATATGTGCTTAACCTTTTTCTTTAAATTAAAAAAAAAAAACCTTTAAATCATTTTGCTAGTGTAATCTATTTTTATTTTCTATCAGGCCTGTGTGTTTTGCTGACTTATAGAGCATACTGTGTTTAATTGCTGCCCTCCCTAGTCTATCAGCCATGACTCATATGTGCTTAACCTTTTTTTAAATTCCAAAAAAAAAAAAAATTAAATTATTTTGCTAGTGTAATCTAATTTCATTTTCTATCAGGCCTGTGTGTTTCTCACTTACTCCGCATACTGTGGTAAATTTCTGCCCTACCTACCAGCCACGACTCATATCTGCTTTACCTTATTTTAAAGTAAAAAAAAAATGTAAAATCATTTGGTAGTGTAATTTAATTTCTTTTTCCATCAGGCCTGTGTGTTTCTGTCCCACATCATATAGTGTGACACAGATTAATATTTTTTTACATCAGTCCTCTTCTAGTGTTATTTAATTTTAGTTGCCAGGACAGCCAGGCTGCCATTAGTGCCAGCCTGTGTGTCAGGCTGCCAGCATATACTGTGCCTACTTCCATCCTCAGTGCCATTCCACGACTCCTATCTGGTGTAACATAATATTAAATTTAGTAAAAAAAAAACTTTTACATCACTCTTCGAGTGTTATTTACTATTAGTTCACAGGCCAGCCTGCCACCACTAGTGCCAGCCTGTGTGTCAGGCTGCCAGCACATACTGTGCCTAGTTCTATCCTGAGTGCCATTACTCCTATCTGTTGTAATATTTTTGTAACTTTTGTAAAAACAAACTGTTACATCACTCTACTATTGTTATTTAATTGCAGTTGCCTGCCTGCCAGCGTGTGTGCCAGGCCCACTTGCCAACTAGTTACACCAATCATATTTGTTATAACAGCAGTGTAAATATTTAAAATAAAATATTTTTGGACTGTGAATCATCGGCCTGCTAGTGCAATTAAATTGCAGTTGCCTGCCAGTCAGCGTGTGTGCCAGGCCCACTTGCCAACTGGTGCCACCTATCATATTTGTTATAACAGTAGTTTAAATATTAAAAATAATACATTTTTGACTCTGAAAGATCAGTCTGCTAGTGTAATCCAATTGCAGTTGCCTGCCTGCCAGCGTGTGTGCCAGGCCCACTTGCTGCCAACTATTCCCACCAATCATATTTGTTAGAACAGTATAGTAAATATTTAGAATAAATAATTTTTTGCCTGTGAATCATCAGTCTGCTAGTGCCTTTGAATTGCAGTTGCCTGCCTGCCAGCGTGTGTGCCAGGCCACTTGCCAACTAGTTACACCAATCATATTTGTTCTAACAGTATTATAAATATTTAAATTAATAAATTCTTAGATTGTGAATCATCAGTTTGCTAGTGCCATTGAATTGCAGTTTCCTGCCTGCCAGCGTGTGTGCCAGGCCCACTAGCCAACTAGTGCCACCAATCATATTTGTTGTAACAGTCTTGACATTTTTTTAATCATAACTTTTTTAACTGTGAATCTTCAGTCTCCTAGTGCCATTGAATTGCTGTTGCCTGCCTGCCAGCGTGTGTGCCAGGCCCACTTGCCAACTAGTTACACCAATCATATTTGTTGTAACAGTATTGTTAATATTTAAAATAAAAAATTGTTAGACTGTGAATCATCAGTTTGCTAGTGCCATAGAATTACAGTTTCCTCCTGCCTGCCAGCGTGTGTGCCAGGCCCACTAGCCAACTAGTGCCACCAATCATATTTCTTTTAACAGTATTGACATTTTTTTAAATCATAACTTTTTTGACTGTGAATCTTCAGTCTCCTAGTGCCATTGAATTTCAGTTGCCTGCCTGCCAGCGTGTGTGCCAGGCCCACTAGCCAACTAGTGCCACCAATCATATTTCTTGTAACAGTATTGAATTTTTTTTAAATCATAACTTTTTTGACTGTGAATCTTCAGTCTTCTAGTGCCATTGAATTGCAGTTGCCTGTCTGGCAGCCTGTGTGCCAGGCTCACTTGCCAACTAGTTACACCAATCATATTTGTTGTAACAGTATTGTTAATATTTTTTAAAAAAATTGTTAGACTGTGAATCATCAGTTTGCTAGTTCCATAGAATTGCAGTTCCCTCCTGCCTGCCAGCATGTGTGCCAGGCCCACTAGCCAACTAGTGCCACCAATCATATTTCTAGTAACAGTATTGAAAAAAATTTAAATCATAACTTTTTTGACTGTGAATCTTCAGTCTCCTAGTGCCATTGAATTTCAGTTGCCTGCCTGCCAGCGTGTGTGCCAGGCCCACTTGCCAACTAGTTACACCAATCATATTATATTGTTAATATTTATAATAAAAAATAGTTAGATTGTGAATCATCAGTTTGCTCGTGCCATTGAATTGCAGTTTCCTCCTGCCTGCCAGCGTGTGTGCCAGACCCACTAGCCAACTAGTGCCATCAATCATATTTCTTTTAACAGTATTGAATTTTTTTTAAATCATAACTTTTTGACTGTGAATCTTCAGTCTCCTAGTGCCATTGAATTTCAGTTGTCTGCCTGCCAGTGTGTGTGCCAGCCCCACTTGCCAACTAGTTACACCAATCATATTATATTGTTAATATTTTAAATAAAAAATTGTTAGATTGTGAATCATCAGTTTGCTCGTGCCATTGAATTGCAGTTTCCTCCTGCCTGCCAGCGTGTGTGCCAGGCCCACTAGCCAACTAGTGCCACCAATCATATTTCTTGTAACAGCATTGAATTTTTTTTTAATCATAACTTTTTTGACCGTGAATCTTCAGTCTCCTAATGCCATTGAATTGCAGTTGCCTGCCTGCCAGCGTGTGTGCCAGGCCCACTTGCTAACTAGTTACACCAATCATATTATATTGTTAATATTTAAAAATAAAAATAGTTAGATTGTGAATCATCAGTTTGCTCGTGCCATTGAATTGCAGTTTCCTCCTGCCTGCCAGCGTGTGTGCCAGACCCACTAGCCAACTAGTGCCACCAATCATATTTCTTGTAACAGTATTGAAATTTTTTTAAATCATAACTTTTTTGACTGTGAATCTTCAGTCTCCTAGTGCCATTGAATTTCAGTTGTCTGCCTGCCAGTGTGTGTGCCAGCCCCACTTGCCAACTAGTTACACCAATCATATTATATTGTTAATATTTTAAATAAAAAATTGTTAGATTGTGAATCATCAGTTTGCTCGTGCCATTGAATTGCAGTTTCCTCCTGCCTGCCAGCGTGTGTGCCAGGCCCACTAGCCAACTAGTGCCACCAATCATATTTCTTGTAACAGTATTGAAATTTTTTTAAATCATAACTTTTTTGACTGTGAATCTTCAGTCTTCTAGTGCCATTGAATTGCAGTTGCCTGTCTGCCAGCCTGTGTGCCAGGCCCACTTGCCAACTAGTTACACCAATCATATTTGTTGTAACAGTATTGTTAATATTTAAAAAAAAATTGTTAGACTGTGAATCATCAGTTTGCTAGTTCCATAGAATTGCAGTTTCCTCCTGCCTGCCAGCATGTGTGCCAGGCCCACTAGCCAACTAGTGCCACCAATCATATTTCTAGTAACAGTATTGAAAAAAATTAAATCATAACTTTTTTGACTGTGAATCTTCAGTCTCCTAGTGCCATAGAATTTCAGTTGCCTGCCTGCCAGCGTGTGTGCCAGGCCCACTTGCCAACTAGTTACACCAATCATATTATATTGTTAATATTTAAAATAAAAAATAGTTAGATTGTGAATCATCAGTTTGCTCGTGCCATTGAATTGCAGTTTCCTCCTGCCTGCCAGCGTGTGTGCCAGACCCACTAGCCAACTAGTGCCACCAATCATATTTCTTGTAACAGTATTGAAATTTTTTTAAATCATAACTTTTTTGACTGTGAATCTTCAGTCTCCAAGTGCCATTGAATTTCAGTTGTCTGCCTGCCAGTGTGTGTGCCAGCCCCACTTGTCAACTAGTTACACAAATCATATTATATTGTTAATATTTTAAATAAAAAATTGTTAGATTGTGAATCATCAGTTTGCTCGTGCCATTGAATTGCAGTTTCCTCCTGCCTGCCAGCGTGTGTGCCAGGTCCACTAGCCAACTAGTGCCACCAATCATATTTCTTGTAACAGCATTGAGTTTTTTTTTAATCATAACTTTTTTGACTGTGAATCTTCAGTCTCCTAGTGCCATTGAATTGCAGTTGCCTGCCTGCCAGCGTGTGTGCCAGGCCCACTTGCCAACTAGTTACACCAATCATATTATATTGTTAATATTTAAAATAAAAAATAGTTAGATTGTGAATCATCAGTTTGCTCGTGCCATTGAATTGCAGTTCCCTCCTGCCTGCCAGCGTGTGTGCCAGACCCACTAGCCAACTAGTGCCACCAATCATATTTCTTGTAACAGTATTGAATTTTTTTTAAATCATAACTTTTTTGACTGTGAATCTTCAGTCTCCTAGTGCCATTGAATTTCAGTTGTCTGCCTGCCAGTGTGTGTGCCAGGCCCACTTGCCAACTAGTTACACCAATCATATTATATTGTTAATATTTAAAATAAAAAATAGTTAGATTGTGAATCATCAGTTTGCTCGTGCCATAGAATTGCAGTTGCCTGCCTGCCAGCCTGTGTGCCAGGCCCACTTGCCAAATAGTTACACCAATCATATTTGTTGTAACAGTATTGTTAATATTGAAATTAAAAAATTGTTAGATTGTGAATCATCAGTTTGCTATTGCCATTAAATTGCAGTTTACTCGTGCCTGCCAGTGTGTGTGCCAGGCCCAATAGCTAAATAGTGCCACCAATCATATTTCTTGTAACAGTATTGAAAACATTTTCAATCATAACTTTTTTGACTGTGAATCTTCAGTCTCCTAGTGCCATTGAATTGCAGTTGCCTGCCTGCCAGCCTGTGTGCCAGGCCCACTTGCCGTTTCTAACTAGTGCCACCAATCATATTTGTTCTAACAGTATTGTCAATTTTATTTTTATTTTTTTAAATTTTTTTGACTAAGAAGCATGACTCAGCTAGTTTAATCTAATTACAGTCGCCTTACTCCCAGTGTGTGTGCCAGACAGACCCATTTGCCAACTAGTGCCAACAATCATATTTGTTGTCACAGTACTTCTAATATTTAAAAAATAAACATTTTTGACTTTGAAACATCAGTCTTTTTTTTGTTGTCAGTCTCACAGCGTATACTGTGCCCACTTGCCCAATGCCACCACTCATAATTTGTGTAATAGTATTGTAAGTGTCCATTTTAAAAAAAATGACAGGCAGAGGCAGGCCACCCCGCAGGTTCCATCTTGGTCGTGGTGCTGTGATTCCTTTAGACCCTACAAATATGCACATTGCTCAGATGCGGGGTGCCAGGGTGGACGCAAAAAGTTCTGAGAAGAACCTAGTTGAATGGCTAACACAGGACACCCAATCTTCTACAGCTTCCGCTCCTAGTCCTCTTAACCTTGACGCACCATCTATGTCCAGCTGTGCTTTGGGCACTTCTCAAGTGACCAGTGCCACTCGCCCACCTGCCGACACCACCAACACTAGCACCACAGCCGCTTCACTTGATCTGTCACAGGAGTTATTGACACATCAGTTGGAAGAAATGAGTGATGCGCAACCATCATTGACAGAGGATGTAGATAACAGTGATATGTCTCAGTCAGGCAGCATTACAGACATGGAGGTACGGTCTGATGATGATGATGTTGTACCCGCTGCTGCTTCCTTTCTTGATGTGTCAGATACAAGTGAAGCGGTTGATGATGATGTGTCGGTGGATGTCACGTGGGTGCCTGCTAGAAGAGAAGAAGAAGAGGGGGAAAGTTCAGATGGGGAGACAGAGAGGAGGAGGAGGAGACGAGTTGGAAGCAGGAGGAGTTCGTCGCAAGGAGCTAGTGGCACAGTCAGACAGCATGCATCGGCACCCGGGGTCAGCCAGGCAGCACGCCGGTGCCCATCAACGCATGCTGTTGCCACCACCAGAATGCCATCACCGCAGAGCTCAGCAATGTGGCATTTTTTTTGTGTGTCTACCTCTTGCAAAAGCGATGCCATTTGCAACCTGTGCCAAAAGAAACTGAGTCTTGGGAAGTCCAATACCCACCTAGGTGCAACTGCTTTGCGAAGGCACATGGTCTCCCATCACAAACGCCGATGGGAAGAACACATGAGTAGAAGCAGCACACAAACTGAAAGCCGCCCTCCTCCTCCTGCTCCAACATCTTCAGCCACGTCAACCACTGCTGTCCTCCTTGCCCCCTCTCAACCATCCTCCACTCAGTCTCTCTTCCGTAGCAGTTCCTGGTTATCTGCCCACAGTCAGGTGTCTGTCAAGGACATGTTTGAGCGTAAGAAGCCAATTTCTCAAAGTCACCCCCTTGCCCGGCGTCTGACAGCTGGCTTGTCTGAACTCTTAGCCCGCCAGCTTTTACCATACAAGCTGGTGGAGTCTGATGCTTTCAAAAAAAATTGTATCTATTGGGACACCGCAGTGGAAGGTACCTGGCAGAAATTTCTTTTCACAAAAGGCAATCGCAAACCTGAACTCTGTTGTGCGAAAGGAAGTAATGGCATGTCTGGCACACAGTGTTGGGGCAAGGGTCCATATGACCACGGATAGCTGGTCTGCAAAGCATGGTCAGGGCAGGTATATCACCTACACTGCGCATTGGGTAAACCTGCTGACGTCTGAAAAGCATGGAATGCGTGGCTCTGCAGAAGAGTTGGTGACACCGCCACGACTTGCAGGCAGGCCTGATGCTACCTCCTCTACTCCTCCTACTCCATCCTCTTCCATAACCTCTTCCATAACCTCTTCCTCGGCTGAGTCCTCTTCTGCTTCTGCGTCTTGCTCCACATCAATGGCTACCCCCCAGCTCCCCAGGTACTATTCCACACCCCGGATACGGCAGTGTCACGCCGTCTTGGGGTTGACTTGCCTGAAAGCGAGTCACACCGCACCAGCACTCCTGACCGCCCTGAACGCACAGGTGGATCAGTGGCTGACTCCGCACCAACTGGAGATTGGCAAGGTTGTTTCTGACAATGGAAGTAATTTGGTGGCGGCATTGAAATTGGGCAAGTTGACACATGTGCCGTGCATGGCACATGTGTGTAATCTGATTGTACAACGATTTGTGCACAAGTACCCAGGCTTACAGGACGTCCTGAAGCAGGCCAGGAAGGTGTGTGGCCATTTCAGGCGTTCCTACATGGCCATGGCGCACTTGTCCGATATCCAGCGTCGAAACAACCTGCCAGTGAGGCACTTGATTTGCGACAGCCCGACACAGTGGAATTCAACACTCCTAATGTTTGACCGCCTGCTCCAACAAGAAAAAGCTGTTAATGAGTATTTGTATGACCGGAGTGCTAGGACAGCCTCTGGGGAGCTGGGGATTTTTTTGCCAAATTACTGGACGCTCATGCGCAATGCCTGTAGGCTCATGCGTCCTTTTGAGGAGGTGACAAACCTTGTCAGTCACACCGAAGGCACCATCAACGACATCATACCATTTGTTTTCTTCCTGGAGCGTGCCCTGCGAAGAGTGCTGGATCAGGCCGTAGATGAGTGTGAAGAGAAAGAGTTGTGGTGTCCATCACCACCATAAACAGCCTTATCAGCATCGCTTGCTGGACCTGCGGCAACGCAGGAAGAGGATTGTGAGGAAGAGGAGTCAGAGGAGGAATGTGGCTCAGAGGAGGAGGAGGAGGAAGACCAAGCACAACAGGCATCCCAGGGTGCTCGTTGTTGTCACCTCTCTGGTACCCGTGGTGTTGTACGTGGCTGGGGGAAGAAGATACACTCAGTGAGATCAGTGAGTACGAGGAACGGGATATGATTAGCTCAGCATCCAACCTTGTGCAAATGGGTTCTTTCATGCTGTCGTGCCTGTTGAGGGACCCTCATATAAAAAATCTGAAGGAGAAGGACCTGTACTGGGTGTCCACGCTACTAGACCCCTGGTATAAGCATAAAGTGCCTGAAATGTTACCAAATTCCCGCAAGTCGGAAAGGATGGAGCATTTTAAAAATAAATTAAAAAATATGCTTTACACAGCGTATAAGGGTGATGTCACAGCACAACAGGAATGTAACAGGATAAGAGATGAAAGTAATCCTCCTCCTCCTCCTCCCACGACCACAGTGGCAAGGACAGGACGGTTTCCTGACGTCTTGTTGATGGAGGACATGCGGACCTTTTTAACTCCCATGCATCGCCCGAGCCTTTCGGGACCCAGCCTCAGAGAAAGACTCAACCGACAGGTAGCAGACTTCCTAGCATTAACTGCGGATCTTGACATTCTGAGGAGCGATGGACCCCTTGACTACTGGGTGTGCAGGCTTGACCTGTGGCCTGAGCTATTCCAATTTGCAATTGAACTTCTGGCCTGCCCCGCTTCAAGTGTCCTGTCCGAAAGGACCTTCAGTGCAGCAGGAGGTTTTGTCACTGAGAAGAGAAGTCGCCTAGGTCAAAAAAGTCTTGACTATCTCACCTTTATTAAAATGAATGAGGGATGGATCCCGAAGGGACTTAAATTGTGCGATACATTTGAGTAAAAAAGGCCTGATGATGAGATGAGCTGGCTTGGGCTACAACTGGTACACACGCAGGCTTTTTTTTTCTTATAATGCAGGATGACTTGCGTGACTTATCCGCCAACAACTAGTGTTCAAGCCGCAAGCTTTTAGGGCACTTTCTAAATGTTTTACAAACATCATTTTTTCTGGCCGCTGCTACAGCAGTTGCTGCAACAATACCCAATTATTCAGTCATTTATACATGCCAAATTTTTCTGGCCTCTGCTGCTGCTCTGTGGCTACAAATCTCAAAGCAAAAAAAAAGGCACATAACAGTGATTAAACTGTTAAGAATAGTACAACTTAACACACCACTCATATCTGGTGGACCAATAAATTGCACGCGCAGTGCCCCAAATTTGAAGGAGGAGGACCGACCAAGCATCTTTATCTGTCTCTTGGTTGCTCTAAATTATCTCCGGGTTCCATCTATGCCATACCTGTAGTTTATTGTGCAAAAGGGTGGCATATGTGGTGTTTCATGCTGTTGTGCCTGTTGAGGGTCGTGGCCCATGGTATAAAAAGGCTGAAGGAGAACGACCTGTACTGGGTGTCCAAGCAAATTTTTTGTTAAATGTTCCCGGGTTCCTCTCAATTATCTCCGGGTTCCTCAAATCAATGCCATACCTGTACTCGATTGTGCAAAAGGATGGCATATGTGGTGTTTCATGCTGTTGTGCCTGTTGAGGTTCGTGGGCCATCTTATAAAAAGGCTGAAGGAGAACAAAGTGTACTGGTTTTCCAAGCATCTTTTTCCATCTCCTGGTTCCTACAAATTATCTCCAAGTTTCTAAAATGGATGCCATACCTGTACTCTATTGTGCAAAAGGATGGCATATGTGATGTTTCATGCTGTTGTGCCTGTTGAGGGTCCAGGACCCTCGTCTAAAAAAGCTGATAGACAACAAAGTGTACTGGTTGTCCAAGCTTCTTTTTCCATCTCCCGGTTCCTAACAATTATCTCCGGGTTTCTAAAATGGATGTCATACCTGTACTATATTGTGCAAAAGTATGGCATATGTGGTGTTTCATGCTGTTGTGCCTGTTGAGGGTCCAGGACACTCGTCTAAAAAGGCTGAAGGACAACAAAGTGTACTGGTTGTCCAAGCTTCTTTTTCCATCTCCCGGTTCCTAAAAATTATCTCCGGGTTTCTAAAATGGATGCCATACCTGTACTCTATTGTGCAAAAGGATGGCATATGTGGTGTTTCATGCTATTGTGCCTGTTGAGGGTCCAGGACCCTCGTCTAAAAAGGCTGAAGGACAACAAAGTGTACTGGTTGTCCAAGCTTCTTTTTCCATCTCCCGGTTCCTAAAAATTATCTCCGGGTTTCTAAAATGGATGCCGTACCTGTACTCTTTTGTGCAAAAGGATGGCATATGTGGTCTTTCCTGCTGTTGTTTCTGTTGAGGGTCCTGTACCCTCTTATAAAAAGGCAGAAGGAGAACGACCTGTACTGTACTGGGTGTCCAAGCATGGTTTTTTCTTCAATTTCACGGTTCCTAAAAATTATCTCTGTGTTCCTAAAATCAATGCCATACCTGTACTCTATTGTTCAAAAGGATGGCATATGTGGTGTTTCATTCTGTTGTGGCTGTTGAGGGTCGTGGGCCATCGTATAAAACGGCTGAAGAAGAACGACCTTGCTGCTCCTTTTAGGCAGGCCAGCTCTTTGCATACATGCCCACAGACTCTGTAATGGATGCCTCTTTTAGGGAGAGGTGCAGCCATAATGCAGGGTCAGAATCTCTGCCTTCAACTGGTATACTCGATTTAGCAAAAGGAAGTAACCTTACCATGGTTCCCTGAACGCACGTCTTGTTGTTATATTTTGGTGAGGGTAATCATGATGGCCATGTAGACCACCCCTGAGAGGCCTTGAAGTAACAGGGATGAACGTGCTAAGAATATTACTACTTTAAACAACCGAGTTAGCCATGGGTCTTAGTCAAAGACCGCATGTCTTTTTTTTTGGTTTGGTGTGGCTAATCATGCAGGCCATATAGACCTCCCACCATTCGGTGTTGTAACAGGTATTAAACTAATAAGAAAAGTACTACCAAAATACAGCCAATTAACAGGCTTTCAAGAGCCAAGGTTTTATTGTTGTACTTTGTTAGGCTAATCATGATGGCCATGTAGACCACCCCCGAGAGGCCTTGAAGTAACAGGGATGAAAGTGCTAAGAATAGTACTACTTTAAACAGCCGAGTTAGCCATGGGTCTTAGTCCAAGACCGCATGTCTTTTTTTTGGGTTTGGTGCGTCTAATCATGCAGGCCATATAGACCTCCCACCATTCGGTGTTGTAACAGGTATTAAACTAATAAGAACAGTAGTACCAAAATACAGCCAATTAACAGGCTTTCAAGATCCAAGGTTTTATTTTTGTACTTTGTTAGGCTAATCATGATGGCCATGTAGACCACCACCGAGAGGCCTTGAAGTAACAGGGATGAAAGTGCTAAGAATAGTACTACTTTAAACAGCCGAGTTAGCCATGGGTCTTAGTCCAAGACCGCATGTCTTTTTTTTGGGTTTGGTGCAGATAATCATGCAGGCCATATAGACCTCCCACCATTCGGTGTTGTAACAGGTATTAAACTAATAAGAAAAGTACTACCAAAATACAGCCAATTAAGGGGCTTTCAAGAGCCAAGGTTTTATTGTTGTACTTTGTTTGGCTAATCATGATGGCCATGTAGACCATCCCCGAGAGGCCTTGAAGTAACAGGGATGAAAGTGCTCAGAATAGAACTACTTTAAACAGCCGAGTTAGCCATGGGTCTTAGTCCAAGACCGCATGTCTTTTTTTTGGGTTTGGTGCGGCTAATCGTGCAGGCCATATAGACCTCCTACCATTCAGTTTTGTAACAGGTATTAAACTAATAAGAACAGTACTACCAAAATACAGCCAATTAACGGGCTTTCAAGAGCCAAGGTTTTATTGTTGTACTTTGTTAGGCTAATCATGATGGCCATGTAGACCACCCCCGAGAGGCCTTGAAGTAACAGGGATAAAAGTGCTAAGAATAGTACTACTTTAAACAACTGAGTTAGCCATGGGTCTTAGTCCAAGACCGCATGGCTTTTTTTTTGGTTTGGTGCGAATAATCATGCAGGCCATATAGACCTCCCACCATTCGGTGTTGTAACAGGTATTAAACTAATAAGAACAGTACTACCAAAATACAGCCAATTAACGGGCTTTCAAGAGCCAAGGTTTTATTTTTGTACTTTGTTAGGCTAATCATGATGGCCATGTAGACCACCCCCGAGAGGCCTTGAAGTAACAGGGATGAAAGTGCTAAGAATAGTACTACTTTAAACAACTGAGTTAGCCATGGGTCTTAGTCCAAGACCGCATGTCTTTTTTTGGGGTTTGGTGCGGCTAATCATGCAGGCCATATAGACCTCCCACCATTCGGTGTTGTAACAGGTATTAAACTAATAAGAACAGTACTACCAAAATACAGCCAATTAACGGGCTTTCAAGAGCCAAGGTTTTATTGTTGTACTTTGTTAGGCTAATCATGATGGCCATGTAGACCACCTCCGAGAGGCCTTGAAGTAACAGGGATGAAAGTGCTAAGAATAGTACTACTTTAAACAGCCGAGTTAGCCATGGGTCTTAGTCCAAGACCGCATGTCTTTTTTTTGGGTTTGGTGCGGCTAATCATGCAGGCCATATAGACCTCCCACCATTCGGTGTTGTAACAGGTATTAAACTAATAAGAACAGTACTACCAAAATAAAGCTAATTAACAGGCTTTCAAGAGCCAAGGTTTTATTGTACTATGTTAGGCTAAACATGAGTAGACCACCCCCGAGAGGCCTGGAAGTAACAGGGATGAAAGTGCTAAGAATAGTACTACTTTAAACAACCGAGTTATCCATGGGTCTTAGTCCAAGACCACATGTCTTTTTTTTTGGTTTGGTGCGGCTAATCGTGCAGGCCATACAGACCTCCCACCATTAGGTGTTGTCACAGGTATTAAACAAATAAGAACAGTACTACTTAACACAACCTAGTTACCATAAGTCCCAGACCGCATGTCTTGTTATTATATTTTGTTTGGGTAATCATGAAGGCCATATAGACCTCCCCCGATAGGGTGAGTAACAGGTATTAAAATGCTAAGAACAGTACTACTTAACACATACTTACCATGGGTCCCAGAGCATATGTCTTATTATTATATTTTGTTCAGGTAATCATGCAGGCCATATAGACCTCCCCCAATAGGGTGTGTAACAGGTATTAAAATGCTAAGAACACTACTACTTAACACAACCTAGTTACCATGGGTCCCAGACCGCATGTCTTGTTATTATATTTTGTAAGGGTAATCATGAAGGCCATATAGACCTCCCCCGATAGGGTGAGTAACAGGTATTAAAATGCTAAGAACAGTACTACTTAACACAAACTTACCATGGGTCCCAGAGCATATGTCTTATTATTATATTTTGTTCAGGTAATCATGCAGGCTATATAGACCTCCCCCAATAGGGTGAGTAACAGGTATTAAAATGCTAAGAACACTACTACTTAACACAACCTAGTTACCATGGGTCCCAGACCGCATGTCTTGTTATTATATTTTGTAAGGGTAATCATGAAGGCCATATAGACCTCCCCCGATAGGGTGAGTAACAGGTATTAGAATGCTAAGAACAGTACTACTTCACACAACCTTACCATGGGTCCCAGAGCATATGTCTTATTATTATATTTTGTTCGGGTAATCATGAAGGCCATATAGACCTCCCCCGATAGGGTGAGTAACAGGTATTAAAATGCTAAGAACAGTACTACTTAATACAAACTTACCATGGGTCACAGAGCATATGTCTTATTATTATATTTTGTTAGGGTAATCATGCAGGCCTTATAGACCTCCCTCGATAGGGTGAGTAACAGGTATTAAACTGCTAAGAACAATACTACTTAACACAACCTTACCATGGGTCCCAGACCCAGAGCAGATGTCTTATTATTATATTTTGTAAGGGTAATCATGCAGGCCGTATAGACCTCCCCCGATAGGGGGAGTTACAGAGATTAAAGTGCTAAGAATAGTACTACTTATAACACAACCTAGTTACCATGGGTCGCAGACCGCATGTCTTATTATTATATTTTGTCAGGGTAATCAGGCAGGCCATATAGACCTCCCCCGATAGGGGGGGTAACAGGGATTAAAGTGCTAAGAAAAGTACTAATTAACACAAGCTAGTTACCATGGGTCCCACACCTTGTGTCTTGTTGTTATACTTTGTCAGGGTAATCATGCAGGCCATATAGACCTCCCCCGATAGGGGGAGTTACAGGGATTAAAGTGCTAAGAATAGTACTACTTAACACAACCTAGTTACCATGGGTCCCAGACCGCATTGTTTAATTATTATTCTTTGTCAGGGTAATTATATATTTAACAAATCTATCTATTTCTCTTCTATCAATTCTATCTATCAATCTATGTTTATCTATCTATCCTATCTATCTATCTATCTTCTGTCCAGACTGTTTTGAGACAGCCACTTGTGTTTTGGACAAATTTGAAGTAGGAGGACAGACCAATCACAGGGATTAAACTGCGAAGAATAGTAATACTTAAGAAAAACTTGTTATACCAGTACCACCATGGGTCCCAGACTGCATATTTTGTTGTTTTACTTTGTCAGGGTAATCATGCAGGCCATATAGACTATCAATCTATGTATATCTATCTATCCTATCTATCTATCTTTTGTCCGTACTGTTTTGAGACAGCCACTTGTGTTTTGGACAAATTTGAAGTAGGAGGACAGACCAATCACAGGGATTTAACTGGGAAGAATAGTAATACTTAAGAAAACCTAGTTATACCAGAACCACCATGGGTCCCAGACCGCATGTTTGGCTGTTAAACTTTGTAAGGGTAATCATGCAGGCCATATAGACCTCCCCCGATAGGGGGAGTTACAGGGATGAAAGTGCTAAGAATAGTGCTACTTAACACAACCTAGTTACCATGGGTCCCAGACCACATGTTTAATTATTATACTTTGTCAGGGTAGTTATATATTTAACAAATCTATCTATTTCTCTTCTATCGATTCAATCTAACTATCAATCTATGTATATCTATATATCCTATCTATCTATCTATCTTCTGTCCAGACTGTTTTGAGACAGCCACTTGTGTTTTGGACAAATTTGAAGTAGGAGGACAGACCAATCACAGGGATTAAACTGCGAAGAATAGTAATACTTAAGAAAAACTTGTTATACCAGTACCACCATGGGTCCCAGACCGCATGTTTTGTTGTTATACTTTGTCAGGGTAATCATGCAGGCCATATAGACCTCCCTTGATAGGGGAAGTAACAGGGATTAAAGTACAAAGAATAGTACAACTTAACACAACCTAGTTAACATTAACAGTGGTTCCCAGACCGCATGTCATGTTATTAGATTTTGCCAGGATAATCAGCCAGGCCATATAGACCGCCACCGATAGGGGGAGTAACAGGGATTAAAGTGCTAAGAATAGTAAAAATGAACACAACCTAGTTAACAGTGGTTCCCAGACCGCATGTCTTGTTGTTATATTTTGCCAGGATAATCAGGCACGCCGTATAGCCCCCCCCCCCCCCCCCAGATAGGGGGAGTAACAGGGATTAAAGTGCTAAGAATAGTACTACTTAACACAATCTAGTTACCATGGGTCCATGACCACATTTTTTGTTATTATACTTTGTCAGGGTAATAATGCAGGCCATATAGAACTCCACCGAAAGGGGGAGTAAGAGGGATTCAAGTGCTAAGAAAAGTTTTAATTAACACAACCTAGTTACCATGGGTCCCAGACCGCGTGTCTTGTTGTTATACTTTGTCATGGTAATCATGCAGGCCATATAGACCTCCACCGATAGGAGGAGTTACAGGGCTGAAAGTGCTAAGAATAGTACTACTTAACACAACCTAGTTACCATGGGTCCCACACCGCATGTTTTGTTGTTATACTTTGTCAGGGTAATCATGCAGGCCATATAGAACGCCACCGAAAGGGGGAGTAAGAGGGATTCAAGTGCTAAGAAAAGTTTTAATTAACACAACCTAGTTACCATGGGTCCCAGACCGCGTGTCTTGTTGTTATACTTTGTCATGGTAATCATGCAGGCCATATAGACCTCCCCCGATAGGAGGAGTTACAGGAATGAAAGTGCTAAGAATAGTACTACTTAACACAACCTAGTTACCATGGGACCCACACCGCGTGTCTTGTTGTTATACTTTGTCATGGTAATCATGCAGGCCATATAGACCTCCCCCGATAGGAGGAGTTACAGGGATGAAAGTGCTAAGAATAGTACTACTTAACACAACCTAGTTACCATGGGTCCCAGACCGCATGTTTAATTATTATACTTTGTCAGGGTAATTATATATCTAACAAATCTATCTATTTATCTTCTATCAATTCTATCTAACTATCAATCTATGTATATCTATCCTATCTATCTATCTTGTGTCCGGACTGTTTTGAGACAGCCACTTGTGTTTTTGACAAATTTGAAGTAGGAGGACAGACCAATCATCTTCTTCCATCTCCCAGTTCCAAAAATGCAGGCCATATAGACCTCCCCCAATAGGGGGAGTAACAGGTTGTAGTAAACTGCTAAGAATAGTACTACTTAACACACCACGGGTCCCAGACCGCATGTCTTATTGTTATACACTGTCAGGGAAATTATATATCTTTCAAATCTATCTATTTAGCTATCAAATCGATCTAACTATCAAAGGTATCTATCAAATGTTTATTGCATTTATTTATCGATATAATTCATATCTATAGAATGTATATTACATATTTCGGTTGCTGTAATTCGTATCTATCAAATGTATATTGCATCTATTGATCTATGTAATTTGTATCGATCATATGTATATTGCATCGATTGAGCTATGTAATCTATGTATCTATCTATCCAATCTATCTATCTCGTGGTTGTGCAAATGGACTATTTGCGGTTGTTTGCGGTGCGTTACACTTGGAGTTTGCTCTGTCACTGTGAAATGGCCGTAACCCTTACACTACCTGATAGATACGACATCATAACTGATGTTTTAAAGCACGTTATTGCAAAAAATTTGGGAATGTTAGGTGATTTATGCCCTTTATGGATTAAAACCAGACTCTGCATCAACTATGTAATTTTCAATGGTAGTTTTGCCATGGATCCCCCTCTGGCATGCCACAGTTTAGGTGTTAGTCCCCTTGAAACAACTTTTCCCATCACTATTGCAGCCAGAAAGAGTCCTTGTAGGTTTTAAAGTTCGCCTGCCTATTGAAATCAATGGCGGTTCGCGAATAATACCGGAAGTTCGAGTCCGCCGTTCGCGAACCAAAATTTTTGTTTGCAACATCACCTCCTATGATACATAGGCCTCTATGTGTTTAACTTAAAGGGACATTAAACCCAATGCATCTTTCTAATTTACTTCTATTATCTAATTTGTTTTATTCTCTTGATATTCTTTGCTGAAAAGCATATCTAGATATGCTCAGTAGCTGCTGATTGGTTGCTGCACATAGAAGCCTCATGTGATTGGTTCACCCATGTGCATTGCTTTTTCTACTAATAAGGATATCTAAAAAATGAAGCAAAATAAATAATAGAAGTAAATTGTAATGTTTAAATTTATATGTTCTATCTGAATCATGAAAGAAAGATTTTGGGTTTAGTGGCCCTTTAATGTCAGCCTAAATGTAGAATTACATTTATGCTAACTCTTAGATTAAGTGTTGTGCCTATTACTAGCATATGGTTATGATTATATCTATGCAAATATATGGTTATTTGATGCATGATTCAGATAGAGAATACAATTTTAAACAACTTTCCAATTTACTTCTATTATTTAATTTGCATCCTTCTCTTGTTATCCTTTGCTGTAAGGTTTATCTAGGCAAGCTCAGGGGCAGCAGAGAACCTAGGTTCTAGCTGTTGATTGGTGGCTGCATATATATACTGATTGTGATTGGCTCACCCATGTGTTCAGTTAGAAACCATTACGTGCAGTAAGGTCAGTGGTTGGTGAGGCACTGGCTAATATCAGGGCCATACTATGCACCGTATACAAACTATGCCATATGCATACAGCAATATCATACAAATCATACCTTATGCATAGTATACCAACCTTACCATATGCATACAGCAATATCATACAAATCATACCTTATGCATAGTATACCAACCTTACCATATGCATACAGCAATATCATACAAATCATACCTTATGCATAGTATACCAACCTTACCATATGCATACAGGAATATCATACAAATCATACCTTATGCATAGTATACCAACCTTACCATATGCATACAGCAATATCATACAAATCATACCTTATGCATAGTATACCAACCTTACCATATGCATACAGCAATATCATACAAATCATACCTTATGCATAGTATACCAACCTTACCATATGCATACAGCAATATCATACAAATCATACCTTATGCATAGTATACCAACCTTACCATATGCATACAGCAATATCATACAAATCATACCTTATGCATAGTATACCAACCTTACCATATGCATACAGGAATATCATACAAATCATACCTTATGCATAGTATACCAACCTTACCATATGCATACAGCAATATCATACAAATCATACCTTATGCATAGTATACCAACCTTACCATATGCATACAGGAATATCATACAAATCATACCTTATGCATAGTATACCAACCTTACCATATGCATACAGCAATATCATACAAATCATACCTTATGCATAGTATACCAACCTTACCATTTGCATACAGCAATATCATACAAATCATACCTTATGCATAGTATACCAACCTTACCATATGCATACAGCAATATCATACAAATCATACCTTATGCATAGTATACCAACCTTACAATATGCATACAGGAATATGATACAAATCATACCTTATGCATAGTATACCAACCTTACCATATGCATACAGCAATATCATACAAATCATACCTTATGCATAGTATACCAACCTTACCATATGCATACAGCAATATCATACAAATCATACCTTATGCATAGTATACCAACCTTACCATATGCATACAGGAATATCATACAAATCATACCTTATGCATAGTATACCAACCTTACCATATGCATACAGGAATGTCATACAAATCATACCTTATGCATAGTATACCAACCTTACCATATGCATACAGCAATGTCATACAAATCATACCTTATGCATAGTATACCAACCTTACCATATGCATACAGCAATGTCATACAAATCATACCTTAAGCATTGTATACCAACCTTACCATATGCATACAGCAATATCATACAAATCATACCTTATGCATAGTATACCAACCTTACCATATGCATACAGCAATATCATACAAATCATATCTTATGCATAGTATACCAACCTTACCATATGCATACAGCAATATCATACAAATCATACCTTATGCATAGTATACCAACCTTACCATATGCATACAGCAATATCATACAAATCATACCTTATGCATAGTATACCAACCTTACCATATGCATACAGGAATATCATACAAATCATACCTTATGCATAGTATACCAACCTTACCATATGCATACAGGAATATCATACAAATCATACCTTATGCATAGTATACCAACCTTACCATATGCATACAGCAATATCATACAAATCATACCTTATGCATAGTATACCAACCTTACCATATGCATACAGCAATATCATACAAATCATACCTTATGCATAGTATACCAACCTTACCATATGCATACAGCAATATCATACAAATCATACCTTATGCATAGTATACCAACCTTACCATATGCATACAGCAATATCATACAAATCATACCTTATGCATAGTATACCAACCTTACCATATGCATACAGGAATATCATACAAATCATACCTTATGCATAGTATACCAACCTTACCATATGCATACAGCAATATCATACAAATCATACCTTATGCATAATATACCAACCTTACCATATGCATACAGGAATATCATACAAATCATACCTTATGCATAGTATACCAACCTTACCATATGCATACAGCAATATCATACAAATCATACCTTATGCATAGTATACCAACCTTATCATATGCATACAGCAATATCATACAAATCATACCTTATGCATAGTATACCAACCTTACCATATGCATACAGCAATATCATACAAATCATACCTTATGCATAGTATACCAACCTTACCATATGCATACAGGAATATCATACAAATCATACCTTATGCATAGTATACCAACCTTACCATATGCATACAGCAATATCATACAAATCATACCTTATGCATAGTATACCAACCTTACCATATGCATACAGCAATATCATACAAATCATACCTTATGCATAGTATACCAACCTTACCATATGCATACAGCAATATCATACAAAACATACCTTATGCATAGTATACCAACCTTACCATATGCATACAGCAATATCATACAAATCATACCTTATGCATAGTATACCAACCTTACCATATGCATACAGGAATATCATACAAATCATACCTTATGCATAGTATACCAACCTTACCATATGCATACAGCAATATCATACAAATCATACCTTATGCATAGTATACCAACCTTACCATATGCATACAACAATATCATACAAATCATACCTTATGCATAGTATACCAACCTTACCATATGCATACAGGAATATCATACAAATCATACCTTATGCATAGTATACCAACCTTACCATATGCATACAGCAATATCATACAAATCATACCTTATGCATAGTATACCAACCTTACCATATGCATACAGCAATATCATACAAATCATACCTTATGCATAGTATACCAACCTTACCATATGCATACAGCAATATCATACAAATCATACCTTATGCATAGTAAACCAACCTTACCATATGCATACAGCAATATCATACAAATCATACCTTATGCATAGTATACCAACCTTACCATATGCATACAGGAATATCATACAAATCATACCTTATGCATAGTATACCAACCTTACCATATGCATACAGCAATATCATACAAATCATACCTTATGCATAGTATACCAACCTTACCATATGCATACAGGAATATCATACAAATCATACCTTATGCATAGTATACCAACCTTACCATATGCATACAGCAATATCATACAAATCATACCTTATGCATAGTATACCAACCTTACCATATGCATACAGCAATATCATACAAATCATACCTTATGCATAGTATACCAACCTTACCATATGCATACAGCAATATCATACAAATCATACCTTATGCATAGTATACCAACCTTACCATATGCATACAGCAATATCATACAAAACATACCTTATGCATAGTATACCAACCTTACCATATGCATACAGCAATATCATACAAATCATACCTTATGCATAGTATACCAACCTTACCATATGCATATAGGAAATTCATACAAATCATACCTTATGCATAGTATACCAACCTTACCATATGCATACAGCAATATCATACAAATCATACCTTATGCACAGTATACCAACCTTACCATATGCATACAGCAATATCATACAAATCATACCTTATGCATAGTATACCAACCTTACCATATGCATACAGCAATATCATACAAATCATACCTTATGCATAGTATACCAACCTTACCATATGCATACAGCAATATCATACAAATCATACCTTATGCATAGTATACCAACCTTACCATATGCATCCAGCAATATCATACAAATCATACCTTATGCATATTATACCAACCTTACCATATGCATACAGCAATATCATACAAATCATACCTTATGCATAGTATACCAACCTTACCATATGCATACAGCAATATCATACAAATCATACCTTATGCATAGTAAACCAACCTTACCATATGCATACAGCAATATCATACAAATCATACCTTATGCATAGTATACCAACCTTACCATATGCATACAGCAATATCATACAAATCATACCTTATGCATAGTATACCAACCTTACCATATGCATACAGCAATATCATACAAATCATACCTTATGCATAGTATACCAACCTTACCATATGCATACAGCAATATCATACAAATCATACCTTATGCATAGTATACCAACCTTACCATATGCATACAGCAATATCATACAAATCATACCTTATGCATAGTATACCAACCTTACCATATGCATACAGCAATATCATACAAATCATACCTTATGCATAGTATACCAACCTTACCATATGCATACAGCAATATCATACAAATCATACCTTATGCATAGTATACCAACCTTACCATATACATACAGCAATATCATACAAATCATACCTTATGCATAGTATACCAACCTTACCATATGCATACAGCAAATATCATACAAATCATACCTTATGCATAGTATACCAACCTTACCATATGCATACAGCAATATCATACAAATCATAACTTATGCATAGTATACCAACCTTACCATATGCATACAGCAATATCATACAAATCATACCTTATGCATAGTATACCAACCTTACCATATGCATACAGCATTATCATACAAATCATACCTTATGCATAGTATACCAACCTTACCATATGCATACAGCAATATCATACAAATCATACCTTATGCATAGTATACCAACCTTACCATATGCATACAGGAATATCATACAAATCATACCTTATGCATAGTATACCAACCTTACCATATGCATACAGCAATATCATACAAATCATACCTTATGCATAGTATACCAACCTTACCATATGCATACAGCAATATCATACAAATCATACCTTATGCATAGTATACCAACCTTACCATATGCATACAGCAATATCATACAAATCATACCTTATGCATAGTATACCAACCTTCCCATATGCATACAGCAATATCATACAAATCATACCTTATGCATAGTATACCAACCTTACCATATGCATACAGCAATATCATACAAATCATACCTTATGCATAGTATACCAACCTTACCATATGCATACAGCAATATCATACAAATCATACCTTATGCATAGTATACCAACCTTACCATATGCATACAGCAATATCATACAAATCATACCTTATGCATAGTATACCAACCTTACCATATGCATACAGCAATATCATACAAATCATACCTTATGCATAGTATACCAACCTTACCATATGCATACAGCAATATCATACAAATCATACCTTATGCATAGTATACCAACCTTACCATATGCATACAGCAATATCATACAAATCATACCTTATGCATAGTATACCAACCTTACCATATGCATACAGCAATATCATACAAATCATACCTTATGCATAGTATACCAACCTTACCATATGCATACAGCAATATCATACAAATCATACCTTATGCATAGTATACCAACCTTACCATATGCATACAGCAATATCATACAAATCATACCTTATGCATAGTATATCAACCTTACCATATGCATACAGCAATATCATACAAATCATACCTTATGCATAGTATACCAACCTTACCATATGCATACAGCAATATCATACAAATCATACCTTATGCATAGTATACCAACCTTACCATATGCATACAGCAATATCATACAAATCATACCTTATGCATAGTATACCAACCTTACCATATGCATACAGGAATATCATACAAATCATACCTTATGCATAGTATACCAACCTTACCTTATGCATACAGGAATATCATACAAATCATACCTTATGCATAGTATACCAACCTTACCATATGCATACAGCAATATCATACAAATCATACCTTATGAATAGTATACCAACCTTACCATATGCATACAGCAATATCATACAAATCATACCTTATGCATCGTATACCAACCTAACCATATGCATACAGCAATATCATACAAATCATACCTTATGCATCGTATACCAACCTTACCATATGCATACAGCAATATCAAACAAATCATACCTTATGCATAGTATACCAACCTTACCATATGCATACAGCAATATCATACAAATCATACCTTATGCATAGTATACCAACCTTACCATATGCATACAGCAATATCATACAAATCATACCTTATGCATAGTATACCAACCTTACCATATGCATACAGCAATATCATACAAATCATACCTTATGCATAGTATACCAACCTTACCATATGCATACAGCAATATCATACAAATCATACCTTATGCATAGTATACCAACCTTACCATATGCATACAGGAATATCATACAAATCATACCTTATGCATAGTATACCAACCTTACCATATGCATACAGCAATATCATAAAAATCATAGCTTATGCATAGTATACCAACCTTACCATATGCATACAGCAATGTCATACAAACCATACCTTATTCATAGTATACCAACCTTACCATATGCATACAGGAATATCATACAAATCATACCTTATGCATAGTATACCAAACTTACCATATGCATACAGCAATACCATACAAATCATACCTTATGCATAGTATACCAATCTTACCATATGCATACAGCAATATCATACAAATCATACCTTATGCATAGTATACCAACCTTACCATATGCATACAGCAATATCATACAAATCATACCTTATGCATCGTATACCAACCTAACCATTTGCATACAGCAATATCATACAAATCATACCTTATGTATAGTATACCAACCTTACCATATGCATACAGCAATATCATACAAATCATACCTTATGCATAGTATACCAACCTTACCATATGCATACAGCAATATCATACAAATCATACCTTATGCATAGTATACCAACCTTACCATATGCATACAGCAATATCATACAAATCATACCTTATGCATAGTATACCAACCTTACCATTTGCATACAGCAATATCATACAAATCATACCTTATGCATAGTATACCAACCTTACCATATGCATACAGCAATATCATACAAATCATACCTTATGCATAGTATACCAACCTTACCATATGCATACAGCAATATCATACAAATCATACCTTATGCATAGTATACCAACCTTACCATATGCATACAGCAATATCATACAAATCATACCTTATGCATAGTATACCAACCTTACCATATGCATACAGCAATATCATACAAACCATACCTTATGCATAGTATACCAACCTTACCATATGCATACAGCAATATCATACAAATCATACCTTATGCATAGTATACCAACCTTACCATATGCATACAGGAATATCATACAAATCATACCTTATGCATAGTATACCAACCTTACCATATGCATACAGAAATGTCATACAAATCATACCTTATGCATAGTATACCAACCTTACCATATGCATACAGCAATGTCATACAAATCATACCTTATGCATAGTATACCAACCTTACCATATGCATACGGGAATATCATACAAATCATACCTTATGCATAGTATACCAACCTTACCATATTCATACAGCAATATCATACAAATCATACCTTATGCATAGTATACCAACCTTCCCATATGCATACAGGAATATCATACAAATCATACCTTATGCATAGTATACCAAACTTACCATATGCATACAGCAATATCATACAAATCATACCTTATGCATAGTATACCAACCTTACCATATGCATACAGCAATATCATACAAATCATACTTTATGCATAGTATACCAACCTTACCATATGCATACAGCAATATCAAACAAATCATACTTTATGCATAGTATACCAACCTTACCATATGCATACAGCAATATCATACAAATCATACCTTATGCATAGTATACCAACCTTCCCATATGCATACAGGAATATCATACAAATCATACCTTATGCATAGTATACCAACCTTACCATATGCATACAGCAATATCATACAAATCATACCTTATGCATAGTATACCAACCTTACCATATGCATACAGGAATATCATACAAATCATACCTTATGCATAGTATACCAACCTTACCATATGCATACAGCAATATCATACAAATCATACCTTATGCATAGTATACCAAACTTACCATATGCATACAGCAATATCATACAAATCATACCTTATGCATAGTATACCAACCTTACCATATGCATACAGCAATATCATACAAATCATACCTTATGCATAGTATACCAACCTTACCATATGCATACAGGAATATCATACAAATCATACCTTATGCATAGTATACCAACCTTACCATATGCATACAGCAATATCATTCAAATCATACCTTATTCATAGTATACCAACCTTACCACATGCATACAGGAATATCATACAAATCATACCTTATGCATAGTATACCAACCTTACCATATGCATACAGGAATATCATACAAATCATACCTTATGCATAGTATACCAACCTTACCATATGCATACAGCAATATCATACAAATCATACCTTATGCATAGTATACCAACCTTACCATATGCATACAGGAATATCATACAAATCATACCTTATGCATAGTATACCAACCTTACCATATGCATACAGCAATATCATACAAATCATACCTTATGCATAGTATATCAACCTTACCATATGCATACAGCAATATCATACAAATCATACCTTATGCATAGTATACCAACCTTACCATATGCATACAGCAATATCAGACAAATCATACCTTATGCATAGTATACCAACCTTACCATATGCATACAGCAATATCATACAAATCATACCTTATGCATAGTATACCAACCTTACCATATGCATACAGCAATATCATACAAATCATACCTTATGCATAGTATACCAACCTTACCATATGCATACAGGAATATCATACAAATCATACCTTATGCATAGTATACCAACCTTACCATATGCATACAGGAATATCATACAAATCATACCTTATGCATAGTACACCAACCTTACCATATGCATACAGGAATATCATACAAATCATAGCTTATGCATAGTATACCAACCTTACCATATGCATACAGCAATATCATACAAATCATACCTTATGCATAGTATACCAACCTTACCATATGCATACAGCAATATCATACAAATCATACCTTATGCATAGTATACCAACCTTACCATATGCATACAGCAATATCATACAAATCATACCTTATGCATAGTATACCAACCTTATCATATGCATACAGGAATATCATACAAATCATACCTTATGCATAGTATACCAACCTTACCATATGCATACAGCAATATCATACAAATCATACCTTATGCATAGTATACCAACCTTACCATATGCATACAGCAATATCATACAAATCATACCTTATGCATAGTATACCAACCTTACCATATGCATACAGCAATATCATACAAATCATACCTTATGCATAGTATACCAACCTTACCATTTGCATACAGCAATATCATACAAATCATACCTTATGCATAGTATACCAACCTTACCATATGCATACAGCAATATCATACAAATCATACCTTATGCATAGTATACCAACCTTACATTATGCATACAGGAATATCATACAAATCATACCTTATGCATAGTATACCAACCTTACCATATGCATACAGCAATATCATACAAATCATACCTTATGCATAGTATACCAACCTTACCATATGCATACAAGAATATCATACAAATCATACCTTATGCATAGTATACCAACCTTACCATATGCATACAGCAATATCATACAAATCATACCTTATGCATAGTATACCAACCTTACCATATGCATACAGCAATATCATACAAATCATACCTTATGCATAGTATACCAACCTTACCATATGCATACAGGAATATCATACAAATCATACCTTATGCATAGTATACCAACCTTACCATATGCATACAGCAATATCATACAAATCATACCTTATGCATAGTATACCAACCTTACCAAATGCATACAGCAATATCATACAAATCATACTTTATGCATAGTATACCAACCTTACCATATGCATACAGCAATATCATACAAATCATACTTTATGCATAGTATACCAACCTTACCATATGCATACAGCAATATCATACAAATCATACCTTATGCATAGTATACCAACCTTACCATATGCATACAGGAATATCATACAAATCATACCTTATGCATAGTATACCAACCTTACCATATGCATACAGCAATATCCATACAAATCATACCTTATGCATAGTATACCAACCTTACCATATGCATACAGCAATATCATACAAATCATACCTTATGCATAGTATACCAACCTTACCATATGCATACAGCAATATCATACAAATCATACCTTATGCATAGTATACCAACCTTACCATTTGCATACAGCAATATCATACAAATCATACCTTATGCATAGTATACCAACCTTACCATATGCATACAGCAATATCATACAAATCATACCTTATGCATAGTATACCAACCTTACAATATGCATACAGGAATATCATACAAATCATACCTTATGCATAGTATACCAACCTTACCATATGCATACAGCAATATCATACAAATCATACCTTATGCATAGTATACCAACCTTACCATATGCATACAGGAATATCATACAAATCATACCTTATGCATAGTATACCAACCTTACCATATGCATACAGCAATATCATACAAATCATACCTTATGCATAGTATACCAACCTTACCATATGCATACAGCAATATCATACAAATCATACCTTATGCATAGTATACCAACCTTACCATATGCATACAGGAATATCATACAAATCATACCTTATGCATAGTATACCAACCTTACCATATGCATACAGCAATATCATACAAATCATACCTTATGCATAGTATACCAACCTTACCAAATGCATACAGCAATATCATACAAATCATACTTTATGCATAGTATACCAACCTTACCATATGCATACAGCAATATCATACAAATCATACTTTATGCATAGTATACCAACCTTACCATATGCATACAGCAATATCATACAAATCATACCTTATGCATAGTATACCAACCTTACCATATGCATACAGGAATATCATACAAATCATACCTTATGCATAGTATACCAACCTTACCATATGCATACAGCAATATCATACAAATCATACCTTATGCATAGTATACCAACCTTACCATATGCATACAGGAATATCATACAAATCATACCTTATGCATAGTATACCAACCTTACCATATGCATACAGCAATATCATACAAATCATACCTTATGCATAGTATACCAACCTTACCATATGCATACAGCAATATCATACAAATAATACATTATGCATAGTATACCAACCTTACCATATGCATACAGGAATATCATACAAATCATACCTTATGCATAGAATACCAACCTTACCATATGCATACAGCAATATCATACAAATCATACCTTATGCATAGTATACCAACCTTACCATATGCATACAGGAATATCATACAAATCATACCTTATGCATAGTATACCAACCTTACCATATGCATACAGGAATATCATGCAAATCATACCTTATGCATAGTATACAAACCTTACCATATGCATACAGCAATATCATACAAATTATACCTTATGCATAGTATACCAAACATACCATATGCATACAGGAATATCATACAAATCATACCTTATGCATAGTATACCAACCTTACCATATGCATACAGCAATATCATAAAATCATACCTTATGCATAGTATATCAACCTTACCATATGCATACAGCAATATCATACAAATCATACCTTATGCATAGTATACCAACCTTTCCATATGCATACAGCAATATCATACAAATCATACCTTATGCATAGTATAACAACCTTACCATATGCATACAGCAATATCATACAAATCATACCTTATGCATAGTATACCAACCTTACCATATGCATACAGGAAGTAGCATACACATTATACTGTATGCACAGAATACGAACTATACCACATGCATACAGCAGTAGAGTACACATTCTTATTGGTTCATCGGGTGAACCAATAACAAGAGGCATATATGTGCTACCACCAATCAGCAGATAGCTCCCAGTAGTGCATTGCTGCTCCTGATTATATCTAGGTATGCTTTTTAAAAAAGGATACCAAGCAAACAAAGTTAATTTGATAGAAGTGAATTGGAATTTTTTTTTAAATTGCGTTCTCTCTGAATCATGAAAATGTTATATTGACTTTACTGTTTACTTTACTGTTCTTTTAAAGGGACAGTCTAGTCAAAATTAAACTTTCATGATTCAGATAGGGCATGCCTATTTAAACAACTTTCCAATTTACTTTAATCATCAAATTTGCTTTGTTCTCTTTGTATTCTTTGTTACATTCGAAAATATTCGTTTCGAAAAATTCTAATTTATATATTTGTAATAGTATTTCTAATGCTTTCTTTAAATGTAATATTCGAATTATGCAATATTTGATCAAATTAGAAACATTCAAATTGATATATTTGTATCTATTATGTATCAATTTACTAGATTCCCTACCACATGAACTATTGAACTTCTGAATAGTATTTGTAAAATAGAATGTTAAATTTGAAATTTCAAATGTGGGCATTCGATCTAATTATAAACATTCGAATTCGAAAGGGACAAACTGTAAATAGCATTCGATTATAGAATTTTTAAGAATATTCGTTCGTATCAACATTCGGATTTGTAATTCGAATTTTGATAATAACATTCGTTCTAACATTCGAATTTGGAAATTTACACATTCCCCCATCCTTAGTAACACAGCACAACACACAATGTAAAAAAGTTTCAAGCACTGAGTGTTATGCTGGGGGAGGTCAGAGGATCTCTTTGATTTTATTTAAGTTAAATTACCTGCCTGTTTCAGCTGTCACCACAGCACTAAGCCATAAGAACACTGTTTAAATAGCTGATCACACTAAGGCTGTACAAAAAAAGCTCAGCTGTCCTGTTTACCAGCCCCTAAAAATGTCATTGTCCTCCTCCTCCAGCTGAGCAGCTCCTGTGCTGCGGCTGCCTGTGTCTGGTCACTGGTGTGTTTGTGTACGGCTTGCTGTGTCCCACTGTCAAGTTTAAATACATTTTTGATGGATCCGATCATGAAATCCCTGTATACTAATAGCACCTTTACTTAATGAGATATCAGACATCAGGACTCAACTCCGGAGGAATTCAGCTGCCCACACCCAGTCTACAATACAAAAAAATGCAAACACTGAATCATCATAATTTCATAAATAATAAAAAGGCAGATATGATAGCATAATTACTTTTGCAAATGCTTGGCTGGCTGGTATTTTGGCAGTTGGGCACTGGCCTGGGTGTGGGCAGCTGAGTTCTTCCGGAGTCGAGCCCTGATGTCTGATATCTCAGTCTGTCTCCACTTCCACTGAAGTTTGGTCCCTCTCTCTCACTCAGCAGCACTAGTGCACTACATGGGAGGTGACGACCACCGGACACAGTGACAAACTCAGTCACTACTAGTCACTAATGTGACAGACACAAAATCAATCACAGTGACACAAATGCCACATGGAAAAAACTCACTCGACAGGCGGGCAGGCACTTGCTGCAGCTCCCTCCTCTGCACTAGTTCCTGCCAGCAGCCAATGAGATGACGCCGATGTCACTGACTCAGTCAAGCCCAGACGGCACGCCTCCCTGGCAGCGCTGATGCTGAATGGCTGTGGTCAGGTCCATCTCATAGAGGCGGTTTTGAGAACCGCCTCTATTGGAGAGTGAAATGGGCCTGATGAAACACCACTTGGTGGCGCTAGATCATAGTGAGCACTAAACAGTAGTCAGCATCCATGTTGCACAATTAATGGAGGGCAGCGTAACAGCTCACTGCCTCTTAATTGCGCAACATGGATGGGCAGCGATTGTAATGTATGTTGAGATCTGTGGTGCCAGCGGGGGGGGTACCTAGGGGGGGCGTAGTCACAAAATGTTGAACAAAAAACACAACTTGTTTTTTATTTTTTAATCACAAATAAAAACATCTTTTTTCTGATTGGACAGGGGAGGCGCTGCGTCCCTTGCCTCCTATTACTGCACGTCTTATTAGTGCATTGCTGCTCCTTCAACAAATGATACCAAGAGAATAAAACAGATTAGATAATAGAAGTAAGTTAGAAAGTTGTTTAAAATTGTATTCTCTATCTAAATCATGAAATAATTTTTTGGGGTTTCATGTCCCTTTAATTTGTTTTTGGAATAAAGCATTGGAAATTTTCAGAAGCTGTGTCTGCTTTTTCCCTTTGTTTCTGAACTGATCTTTCCCCTCGGCAAGGCACCTTTTTAATCAGGATTGTTGTTCCAGTATCGTATTGGTGGCTCATATGGATTATGTGGCTAAAGAGTATCAGTGATTGGTGGAGCTTAATTGAAGTTTCTGAGTGATCATAACACCCGGCTTCTGGGATATAAGTACTAGTTTGTACAACGTGGAAGGACGTCTGGAGCTCCTCTCTGCATCTGTTTGCAGCTTTGACGGCTGACGACTGAGGACAACCGGTTTCTTTCTTCCTTACAGGCATGTGGTGGTAGCGCTGAAGAAGTGGTGAGCATGGTGAGGTTAAGTCCCGTATGGCCAAGTCTTTAACAGAGGCTGCACTTACCTTCCCTTTCCCAATGGTGTATTTTTTTATTGCTCCACATCACTTATTCCTCCGCATTAAGCCTTATTGTGCTGTCCACTACTTGTTAACTGGTAGAGCCGACTCGGAGTGTAATATTTTGCTCTGTTATCGATTATATATAGATATATATATATACACAGTATATATTTGCCATATACCATATCCCTTTTTAACTCTTTTCAAAACCTTTATTTTAACATTATTCATGTTATTTATATTATTAAAAAGTGTATACGAGTGTAATAGTTTATTTATTATGGTTTTGATGTGTTTTGTAAAAATTGTATTTAATAACTCTTACACTTAACTTCAGGTCTCAAGTCACACAAAGAACTTCTTGTGCGGTTTTGGCTTGTGCCCGAGCGCAGCTTATAATTTAACCATAATATGAGCTTCTCTGGTTAATGGGGTTTAAAAAGGGATTTGTAATATCAAGTTTCACACAACTGTTAGCGCGGTCAAGCGATACTTCTTATCATGCCCGTGCTATCATTAGTGCATCACTCCTTAAGTCATTTACATAATGGGTCACCAGCTTACTAAGAGGAAATCCCAAATTGCCTTTATAATTTATCTTTATCTCAGTAAATTTTAAGCTTTTCAGATCAAAGCACTTCTGTATCAATGTGTTTAGTTTATTACTACAAATCTGTTTTACTGTAAACTCCTTACTAATAAATTGTAATTAAATCTCAGTATATTTATAGATAAAACAACGTGTTTAACAGGCATGAACAATAAAAAAAAACAACTAATTTGTATACATTTTTTTAATGCAAAAGTCAAGAAATAAAAAAACTGTATAAACACACATTAGATATTAATATTAATTACGTTGTTGCATTTACACCTAATTAAAAAACTAAATGTAGCGCAAATGATATAATTGATATTCTTAATTAAAGTGACTTGGCTCATAAATAGAGACTATGGGGTCAATTTATCAAAGTGCGAGCGGACATGATATGATGTAGCGTATCATGTCCGCCGCACATCGATAAATGCCGACAGCATGCGCTGTTGGCATTTATCATTACACAAGCAGTTCTAGTGAACTGCTTGTGCAATGCCACCCCCTGCAGAATCACGGCCAATTGGTTGCTAGCAGGGGGTGTCAATTAGCCTAATAGTATAGGATCGGGCGGATTGATGTCCGCAGCCTCAGAGGCAGCGGACAAGTTATGGAGCATCGGTCTTTATACTGCTGCTTCAATAACTACTGTTTCTGGCAAACCTGAAGGCTCACGCGGAAACAGGGGCATCAAGCTCCGAAAGGGCCCCAAAGGGGTGAATTTACTAAATGTCGAGCGGACATGATTCTAGTGAAATGCTTGTGCAATACCTCCCCCTGCTCACTGGTAGCCAATCAGCCGCTAGCAGGGGCTGTCAATCATCCCAATCATATCTTATGACCATTGCTTCTTAACTTCCGTTTCATGCGAGTCTGAAGCAATAGACCTCCGAATCCACTGCTTAATAAGTCCAAAGTCTTGCTTCTAATCTTTATGAATCAATTATATCATTTGTTTAATTATACAGATTTATCTCACTGGAGGTTTATTTGAACATTTAGAAAATTTAAGAGAATCGGGCCAATTTATCATGCCCCATATCGGCCCCAATGTATCTGTTTCCGCGCGAGCCTTCAGGCTCACCAGAAACAGGAGTTAAGAAGCAGCGGTCTTAAAACCTCTGCACCTTAACTTGTCCGCCACCTCTGTGGCAGCGGACAACAGTCAGCCCGATCGGATACGACCAGGTTGATTGTTACCCCCTGCTAGTGGCATTGGCCGCAAATCTGTAGGGGGCGGTATTACACAAGCATTTCTCACAAAATGCTTGTGCAATGATAAATGCCAACAGCATATGCTGTCAGCATTTATCGATGTGCAACGGACATGATCCAATACAGCAGATCATGTCCGTCCACACATTAATAAATCGGCCTAAATGTATCAAAAAAAGAAAAGTCCATCCCAGTAGATCATTATAAAAAATATTTCTGCTCATGATTTATGAAAAGAAGATATACTGAATATGAAAGATAAAAATACAACCCCAATTCCTAAAAACTTTGGACAGAATGGAAAATTAAAAAACAAACAAAAAGAGCCATTTGAAAATTCAATTCACCCTGTAATATATTGATAACACATTTTTAACACATTATTTGATGTTTTATTTTGTGAATTTAATGTATTTTTGAAAATATAAACTCATTTCAAATCTGATGACTGCAACACATTTCAAAAAGTTGGTACGGGGAATTTAGGACTAATAGCGATGTGACAAGTTGTAATAAGATGGTGATGTAAAACAGGTGAGGCAATCGTGTAATCATAGGCCTAGACCTTCATGAGCAAGGATGGGTCGAAGCTTGCCAATCTGCCAACAGATGCATCAGAGAATAATCCAACACTTTGAGAACAACATTCCCCAAAGGCAAATCGGTAGGATTTTGGGCAGTTCACCTTCTACAGTGCACACTATAATTAAAAGATTCAAGGAATCTGGTCAAATCTTGCAAGGTCGAAAACTACTTCTGAATGCGCTTGATCTCAATCCCTCAGATGTCAGTGTCTCAAAAACCGTCATGAGTCTGTAATGGATACCCTGAAATGGGCTCAGGGATACTTTGGTAAACCTTTGTCAGTCAACACCATTTGCTGCTGCATCCACAGATGCAAGTTAAGGCTTTACTATGCAAAGAAGAAGCCATACATCAACACTGTCCAGAAGTGCCGCTGACTTCTCTGGCTTGGTCTCATCTGAGATGGACAGTAGCACAGTGGAATCGTGTTTTGTAGTCCGATGAGTCAACATTTCAAATAGCTTTTGGAAAACAGCCATTGTGTTCTCCGGGCCAAAGAGGAAAAGGACCATCCAAGCTGTTAGCAGCGTCAGGTCCAAAAGCCAGTGTCTGTCATGGTATGGGGGTGTGTCAGTACCCATGGTATAGGTAACTTGCACATCTGTGAGGGCACCATTAATGCAGAAAGATATGTACACATTTTGGAGCAACATATGCTGCCATCCAGACGTTGTCTTTTCCAGGGACGTCCCTGCATTTTCCAGAAGGACAACGCCAAACCACATTCTGCCCGGATTACAAGCACATGTTTGCGTAGGTGCTAGCATGGCCTGTCTGCAGTCCTATCCCTGTTTGAGAATGTGTGCCACATTATGAAGCTCAAAATAAGGCAATGAAGGCCCCGCACAGTTGCACAGCTGAAGAAATGCATAATGGATGAAAGGGGAAAATTCTGCCTGTTAAACTTAACTGGTGTTTTCAGTGCCAAATGCTCAATAATTGTTTTTAAAAGAAAAGGTGAAGCTACACAATGTTAAACAGTCGACTGTCCCAAACTTTTTGGAGTATGTTGCAGTCATCAGATTTGAAATGAGTGTGTTTTCTCTAAAAATGCATTAAATTCACATAGTAAAACATCAAATAATAGTTTTCAATATAGTAAAGTGTGAATTGAATTCTCAAATTACTTCTTTTGTTTTTTGCATTTTCCATACTGTCCCAACTTTTTCAGAATTAACATGCACAAAATAATTTACAATGACTAGTCAACCACAGTCAACCATAGCAATAGAATTCTATTAAAGATAATATTACAAATAATTAAAATCAATTAAACAACTTTAGACACAGAGCTTATACTACATTTTGACTTGTAGACACATCTTGTTCCCGTGGCTGTTCGGTATTTATATCTGGAATCTTTGGTTTTGGCTTGATTACGCTCTGCAAATAAAGAAAATGTTATTTTGGTACAGTATTACTCATCACTAACGCATCACTAACTAATCACTAACTCATCATTAACGCGTCACTAACTCATCACTAACACATCACTAACTCATCACTAACACATCACTCACACATCACTCACACGTCACTAACTCATCATCACTAACTCATCACTAAAACATTACTAATTCATCACTAACTCATAACTAACTCATCACTAACACATCACTAACTCATCACTAACACATCACTAACTCATCACTAACACATCACAAACTCATCACTAACTCATCACTAACTGATCAGTTACTCATCACTAACTCATCACTAAGGCATCACTAAGGCATCACTAACACATCACTAAAACGTCACTAAAGCATCACTAACACGTCACTTAAACGTCACTAACACATCACTAACACATCACTAACTCATCACTTACTCATCACTTACTCATCACTAACTCATCACTAACTCATCACTAACTCATCACTAACTCATCACTAAAACATCCCTAACTCATCACTAACTGATCACTTACTCATCACTAACTCATCACTAACTCATCACTAACTCATCACTAAGGCATCACTAACATGTCGCTAAGTCATCACTAAAGCATCACTAACACATCACTAAAACGTCACAAAAGCATCACTAACACGTCACTAACACGTCACTAACACATTGCTAACACATCACTAACTCGTCACTAACACATCACTAAAACATCACTAAAGCATCACTAGCACGTCACTAAAATGTCACTAAAGCATCACTAACTCATCACTAACTGATCACTAATGCATCACTAACTCATCACTAACGCATCACTAACGCATAACTAACGCATTACTAACACATCACTAACGCATCACTAATGCACTCATTAATAACACATCACTAACTCATCACTAACGCACTCATTAATAACACATCACTAACACCAGTAAAACATCACTAACTCATCACTAACTCATCACTAACGCATGACTAATGCGTCACTAACGCGTCACTAATGCACTCATTAATAACACATCACTAAAACATCACTAACTCATCACTAAAACATCACTAACTCATCACTAACTCATCTCTAAGTCATCACTAACGCATCACTAACGCGTCACTAACGCGTCACTAATGCACTCATTAATACCACATCACTAACTCATCACTAACACCCTCATTAATAACACATCACTAACTCATCACTAACACACTCATTAATAACACACCACTAACTCATCACTAACACACTCATTAATAACACATCACTAACTCATCACTAACACACTCATTAATAACACATCACTAACTCATCACTAACACACTCATTAATAACTCATCACTAACACCCTAATTAATAACACATCACTAACTCATCACTAACACACTCATTAATAACATCACTAACTCATCACTAACACACTCATTAATAACACATCACTAACTCATCAGTAACACACTTATTAATAATACATCACTAACTCATCACTAACACACTCATTAATAACACATCACTAACTCATCACTAACACACTCATTAATAACACATTACTAACTCATCACTAACACACTCATTAATAACACATCACTAACTCATCACTAACACACTCATTAATAACACATCACTAACTCATCACTAACACACTTATTAATAACACATCACTAACTCATCACTAACACATCATTTACATATCACTAACTCATCAGTAACACACTCATTAATAACACATCACTAACTCATCACTAACACATCATTTACATATCACTAACTCATCACTAACACACTCATTAATAACACATCACTAACTCATCACTAACACACTCATTAATAACACATCACTAACTCATCACTAACACATCATTTACATATCACTAACTCATCACTAACACACTCATTAATAACACATCACTAACTCATCACTAACACATCATTTACATATCACTAACTCATCACTAACACACTCATTAATAACACATCACTAACTCATCACTAACACACTCATTAATAACACATCACTAACTCATCACTAACACACTTATTAATAACACATCACTAACTCATCACTAACACATCATTTACATATCACTAACTCATCAGTAACACATCATTTACATATCACTAACACATTAGTAACACATCAAAACCCTATATCGCTCTTGTCCTCCACTCGTAATCTAGCCCTATGTGTAGTTCTTCTGGTGGTGGGGTACTTTTCAAGTTGATCCCGCCTCCCCAGCACCTCACCATAATTACTTTTAATTATGGATTAAAATGTGTTACTTAAGATTAAACAATTTTTGTGTTAAAGGGTTAATGAGTTGGTAAAGTAGACAGAGGTCAATTTATCAAAATGTGTATTGAGTATTTGGCTTGTATTTTGTTTCAGATATGTACTTGAATAATCTTCATTTGTTTAAGATCTGCTATATTTTGGTAGATCTTTACTAGAACTCCCTTTTTTGGTTACAAAACTGGGCAACTACGATTTGTTTTCAGGATTTCAGATTACTCCCAGTTTTATATTACTTATATAAAGTAATTTTATGGTATACATAAAGGATCTTACACACAAAAATAAACCTTAACCAATGTTGATGAGCCCAT
Organism: Bombina bombina; assembly: GCF_027579735.1. Classification (NCBI taxonomy): domain Eukaryota; kingdom Metazoa; phylum Chordata; class Amphibia; order Anura; family Bombinatoridae; genus Bombina; species Bombina bombina. The sequence continues at coordinate 27,110,598 of NC_069505.1, forward strand.
TGTGTACTGAATCCTTGGGGCAGTTGATGAATACATGTTGTCATCCTAGGGGCACCCCACCCTTCAGTTGGTGAAGGTGACTTCTATTTTCATCCTTTTCACTGGCTGATGCTAATAAACCTAGTATGTCACCATATGGCAGAGTTAGGGATGCATTAGGGATGGGTTAGGGATGCGTTAGCGACGTATTAGTGATGCGTTAGTGACATATTAGTGATGAGTTAGTGATGAGTTAATGTAGGGAATTCCATTTAGTGAGTCTGCTGCTTAGGGAGGGTTATAAAAGCCCACTTCTTAGCCCTTAGACTGATTACATGGATAAATGACCCCTAATTTGACAGGGAGGATCGTACTTTTGTAGGATCCAGGTGATCACTGTATTAATGACTTAAATTGCTGTTTACTCTGTGTGTGTGTGGGGGGGGGGTTGCTCTAAGGGCAGTTGCTCATGTTTGGGGCTAGAGAAAGACCTTTTACTTAATCATACCAGAGATAAAATTATTTATATAAGCTTCTGCCTAGTTGTACCTATAACTTATCTTAAGAATAGGTTTTACATATATATATTTTTGATCTGATGATCAAGTTAGTAAAAACTTACCAGAAAACCACAGCAACAAATGCATACAAGAACAAGTGCAATGATTGATACAAATATATAATGGTATATCAATATCCAGAAGGCGAAGTCGTAGACCCCGGAGTTGCATCGTCTAGGGGAAACATTGTAAACAGAAAAAACCCATACGCTTCCTGAAAGAAAAAATTGGTAATTAATTACCACACCTCCTGTATCATGTGACAATCACAAATGCATATGCGTATATTCTGTGAATTATTGCACATGCTCAGTAGGAGCTGCTGACTCAAAAATTGTAAATATAAAAAGACTGTGCACATTTTTTTTTAATAGAAGTAAATTGCAAAGTTGTTTAAAATTGCTGCTCTATCTGAATCATGAAAGTTTAATTTTGATTTGAGTGTCCCTTTAAATAATGACAGTGTAACTCAGAATTTAGTATAATGTGCCTCTAAACACACCCCTGTGAGCTTAATTTACTTTCTGTACACTGTACAAGTTTGATGCTAGCACGGGTATATGGAGAGTGATATCTTACCTTCATATAATACACATTTAGAGCTACGGGCAGGGACGAAACTTCAGGGGGTGCAGAGGTCGCAATTGCGACTGCCACTGCCTGCACTGATATCATGTGAGCGTGACATGATGCTTCACTACTGTCTCTGACTACAGGGGTTAGTGTTTCTGTTTTACTCATTGGTGTTTATGTGTGTGTGTATGTATGTATGTGACTGTGTGTGTATTTATGCATGTATGTGTGTGTGTGTGTGCATGTATGTGACTGTGTGTGTATTTATGCATGTATGTGTGTGTGTGTGTGTGTATGTATGTGACTGTGTGTGTATTTATGCATGTATGTGTGTGTGTGTGTGTGTGTATGTATGTGACTGTGTGTGTATTTATGCATGTATGTGTGTGTGTGTGTGTGTATGTATGTGACTGTGTGTGTATTTATGCATGTATGTGTGTGTGTGTGTGTGTGTGTATGTATGTGACTGTGTGTGTATTTATGCATGTATGTGTGTGTGTGTATGTTTGCCTGAGGAAACGGTGTTTTTAACAGAGAAACACGTTGCATTTTTTAGGGGGTCTCACTGGAATACCCCTTATCCACTTGTATAGCACTGCTGTGTGTTTTTTTAACTTTGTTTTTAATAAATATATTTTTTATGGAAAAATATGGGAGACAAACCATTTGAACCCGTGTGCTCCTGAGACACAGCCTACTTTGGAGATCTGTATGTGGGGTGAACTGACACACCTCTCCCTAATCTGCCAGCCTGCTCCTACCAGCACATTAGTGTGCTCAGCTTAAATGTGAGTACCCATTTGGCAATTTATTAAAGCTAACACAATTATACTCTGAATGATCTGCACATGTAGTGCCTGTCTTTTTGTTCTGCTTCATCCCAGCACTACAGCACAAGGGAAAAATCCTACTGTGGGTGAGCTGTTACACCTGTTTATATCTACAGCCTGCACCTACTAGCACATTGGTGTGCTTTTGGAATACGTGAGTGCCCATTTGGCTTGATTGTTTATTGTATCCATATACATCTGATGATACCACACATGAGACGCCCCTCTGTTCTTCCTTATTTTTCATAGTTAACCCGGACCAGTCGGTGAGGAGGAGGCAGCCAACAATTGTTCCTTTGGAATTAAAGAGGACTTTTTATATATCACATTGTCAATAGTGACAATATATCTATATCAATATCTGATTGTGAGTATTACCTTTAGGATTTTTTATGCATTTACATCATACATATTTGATTGTGGTATTTATTTAATAGTTAGGATATATGTTATATTTTACATATTCTGTTTATTTGTTCTCTTACTAGCGCCCCCTCCCTGTGACTAGGGTATATTATTATCTTCTTTAGTTGTGGAACCAGCAAATTACAGACCTTGTTACTACAGCATGGGGTGGGGCGGGGGGGGGGGGGGTAAACAGTGTCAGTCTATATAGTACCACTATATACAGTACGGGGCGCTGGACCATGTCACTGACTACTGTGATCACTTTATAAAGTACTGGGGCGGGTAGGGTCAGGCCAGCCATCTCACCGACAGATTACAGACTGTGTCACTGACTCACTATATACAGTACTGGTGGGTTAAACAGTGTCACTATATACAGTAATAGGGGGTCAGACCATCTCACAGACTGTGGGCACACAGTACCTCCTTTTGCAGACATGTAATCTGATTAACATTTTTTTCTGTGTTAAATGTTAAAAAAAAAAAGGATATGTATCAAATTCACTTTTTTTAGGGGGGTAGGGGGGTGGGGGGCCCTTCTTAGATTCTTGCACCTGGGTCCTGTGGTTTCTAGCTATGCCTCTGGCTACGGGGGAACCATGCTGTTGTGATACCATAATTAAATCTACCCCCAATCCTTGGTGATATAAACTGACCAATCAGAAGAGTGGGTGGTTTCAATTTTTTTTCAGCCAACCATTCACAACCCATAGTGGTTAAAAAAAAATAATTAATGTAAAAATAGGGGAGATATTAGCATTTATATTTAATAAATTATATTTCTTGTTCCCTATCTAAATATGCCACCATATGAGGTTGCATCTAAATCAGCAATGCCTCTGATATCAGGTTAACATTTGGATAGTGAAAGATAGTAAGGTACATAAATGTAACCATCAATAAACCAATTGCAAAGTGACACTTCATCATAAATAAATATATTGTTTAGTATATATAAGACCATTATAACTACTTTATTTTTCTCTGTTATCCTTCTAGATGTCCGTATGTAGCCTATGCATAACAAAATGATATTAACACATTCATAATCAAAATGCCCACTGAGTATGTTAAAAACTTCAAGTTCAAACATGAAAAGAGAAATGCCCTAGTTTAGGTTTGACAAGCAATTCTTTGTAAAATATGTATAAATGTGTGCGAACGTTTATCTCTAATAACATCTGAGCTTGTACAGAAATCTTTTCTGGATAAAATTGGATGTTAATAAGGTATTTAAATGAGAAAAAGCAGAAGTCAATGTATCTTAATTGCTAATAAAAATAAAATGGGTAAAGAAAGTCAATATTCAGTTATTGAAGCATTAAAACAAATCCAGATCTAAGCCCCTGTGCACCCGGCAAATAGGGACTCATTTCACTCACCTGTAATCAACCAGCAGAAAGTAAACAGAGCGAGAATCCCTTCTATTATGTATGTGGCAGTTTCATTTACAGTCTTAAGTGGTATTAACAGGAACTTTAATAAAATTATCGATCCGGCCACAATGAGGTAGATGGGAATGTTTGGCTGAACTGGACAATCATTTATAGCTATTGCACCTGCAGAAGTAAACACAGTTTGTACACATGGTTATAGGATCAGTAACGCTTGTACATACACTCTATAATTTGTTATAGGGAGCGTTATATGGTGCAATAGGAGGAGTTATAGGGAACAGTTATATGGTGCAATAGGAGGAGTTATAGGGAGCAGTTATATGGTGCAATAGGAGGAGTTATAGGGAGCAGTTATATGGTGCAATAGGAGGAGTTATAGGGAACAGTTATATGGTTCAATAGGAGGAGTTATAGTGAGCAGTTATATGGTGCAATAGGAGGAGTTATAGGGAGAAGTTATATGGTACAATAGGAGGAGTTATAGAGAGCAGTTATATGGTGCAATAGGAGGAGTTATAGGGAGCAGTTATATGGTGCAACAGGAAAAGTTATAGCGAGCAGTTATATGGTGCAATAGGAGGAGTTTTAGGGAACAGTTATATGGTGCAATAGGAGGAGTTATAGGGAGCAGTTATATGGTGCAATAGGAGGAGTTTTAGGGAACAGTTATATGGTGCAATAGGAGTTATAGGGAGCAGTTATATGGTACAATAGGAGGTGTTATAGGGAGCAGTTATACGGTGCAATAGGAGGAGTTATAGGGAGCAGTTATATGATACAATAGGAGGAGTTATAGGGAGCAGTTATATGGAGCAATAGGAGGAGTTATAGGGAGCAGTTATATGGTGCAATAGGAGGAGTTATAGGGAGCAGTTATATAGTGCAATATGGGGAGTTATAGGGAGCAGTTATATGGTGCAATAGGAGGATTTATAGGGAGCAGTTATATGGTGCAATAGGAGGAGTTATAGGGAGCAGTTATATGGTGCAATAGGAGGAGTTATAGGGAGCAGTTATATAGTGCAATAGGGGGAGTTATAGGGAGCAGTTATATGGTGCAATATGAGGAGTTATAGGGAGCAGTTATATGGTGCAATAGGAGGAGTTATAGGGAGTAATTATATGGTGCAATAGGAGGAGTTTTAGGGAGCAGTTATATGGTGCAATAGGAGGAGTTATAGGGAGCAGTTATATGGTGCAATAGGAGGAGTTATAGGGAGCAGTTATATGGTGCAATAGGAGGAGTTATAGGGAGCAGTTTTATAGTGCAATAGGGAGAGTTATAGGGAGCAGTTATATGGTGCAATAGGGGGAGTTATAGGGAACGGTTATATGGTGCAATAGGAGGAGTTATAGGGAGCAGTTATATGGTGCAATAGGAGGAGTTATAGGGAACAGTTATATGGTACAATAGGGGGAGTTATAGGGAGCAGTTATATGGTGCAATAGGAGGAGTTAAAGGGAGCAGTTATATGGTGCAATAGGAGGAGTTATAGGAGCAGTTATATGGTGCAATTGGAGGAGTTATAGCGAGCAGTTATATGGTGCAATAGGAGGAGTTATATAGGGAGCAGTTATATGGTGCAATAGGAGGCGTTATAGTGAGCAGTTATATGGTGCAATAGGAGGAGTTATAGTGAGCAGTTATATGGTGCAATAGGAGGAGTTATAGGGAGCAGTTATATGGTGCAATAGGAGGAGTTATAGTGAGCAGTTATATGGTGCAATAGGAGGAGTTATAGGGAGCAGTTATATGGTGTAATAGGAGGAGTTATAGAGAGCGGTTATATGGTGCAATAAGAGGAGTTATATAGAGCAGTTATATGGTGCAATAGGAGGAGTTATAGGGAGCAGTTATATGGTACAATAGGAGGAGTTATAGATAGCAGTTATATGGTGCAATAGGAGGAGTTATAGGGAGCATTTATATGGTACAATAGGAGGAGTTATAGGGAGCAGTTATATGGTGAAATAGGAGGAGTTATAGTGAGTAGTTATATTATGCAATATTAGGAGTTATAGGGAGCAGTTATATGGTGCAATAGGAGGAGATATAGGGAGCAGTTATATGGTGCAATAGGAGGAGTTATAGGGAGCAGTTATATGGTACAATAGGAGGAGTTATAGGGAGCAGTTATATGGTGCAATAAGAGGAGTTATAGGGAGCAGTTATATGGTGCAATAGGAGAAGTTATAGGGAGCAGTTATATGGTGAAATAGGAGAAGTTATAGGGAGCAGTTATATGGTGCAATAGGAGGAGTTATAGGGAGCAGTTATATGGTACAATAGGAGGAATTATAGGGAGCAGTTATTTGGTGCAATAAGAGGAGATATAGGGAGCAGTTATATGGTGCAAAAGAAGGAGTTATAGGGAGCAGTTATATGGTGAAATAAGAGGAGTTATAGGGAGCGGTTATATGGCACAAAAGGAGGAGTTATAGGGAGCGGTTTTATGAAACAATAGGAGGAGTTATAGGGAGCAGTTATATGTTGCAATAGGAGGAGTTATAGGGAGCAGTTATATAGTGCAGTAGGAGGAGTTATAGGGAGCAGTTATATGGTGCAATAGGAGGAGTTATAGGGAGCAGTTATATGGTGCAATAGGAGGAGTTATATGGATCGGTTATATGGCGCAATAGGAGGACTTATTTGGTGCAATAGGAGGAGTTATAGAGAGCAGTTATATAGTGCAATAGGCGGATTTATAGGGAGCATTTATATGGTGCAATAGGAGGAGTTATAGGGAGCAGTTATATGGTGCAATAGAAGGAGTTATAGGGAGCAGTTATATGGTGCAATAGGAGTAGTTATAGGGAGCGGTTATATGGCGCAAAAGGAGGAGTTATAGGGAGCAGTAATATGGCGCAAAATAAGGAGTTATAGGGAGCGGTTATATGGAGCAAAAGGAGGAGTTATAGGGAGCAGTTATATGGTGCAATAGGAGGAGTTATAGGGAGCAGTTATATGGTGCAATAGGAGGAGTTATAGGGAGCAGTTATATGGTGCAATAGGAGGAGTTATAGGGAGCAGTTATATGGTGCAATAGTATGAGATGAATGAACATATCATTTGACAGAATTATAAAGAGCTAATATTAAGTGATAAATGGGTAACTGGAGCAATTAAATGGGTAAATAATATAATATAATTATCTGTCTCACCTAGAACAATCATAGCAATAGCCAGCAATGTCCATGTTACTATTATAAATATTGAAGAATCTGTAAAAAAATATGAATAGAATTGTTAAAACTAACAAAACAACCTGCACAATTACACATTTATGTATCACTAAGTAACATGGTTTAGTTTAGTTTGATAAAGGTATATCAGGAACATCCATTTAACATTATTTGACTTTAGATATTTATTTTGGTTCTTACAACTATATTCCAGCCAACCTCCTAATGCTGGGGCAAAATTCCAGTGAGTTTTCTGTAACAATGATCAGCTGAGATCCTGTACTGATTGTCAACTTAATATATTCTAAATATTTCCTTGCACAAATACAAAGCATGTTTGGAAAATAGAGTTCACCACATTTACGCATTTCGCGCCATTGTTATGGATCATGATCTCTCTGTGATGTTACTCTTCCAACCTATCCCAAACTCTGGAATAATCTCACTCCGCCCCAGTTTGCAGTGACTCCTCCCCTGAAATTCTCTGACTGATACACTTGAGAAATTACAGACAAATCCCTAAATCCTATGACAACTTGAGAGAAGAATTAACATCCTATATTTTCTATAGGAACCTCAAAAGCAAAGTAGCGACCGTATCGTATGGCTCTGGCAACAATGTTCTGGTTCTCTTACAACTGGCGCTACCTGGTTTGGTTCTATAACTACTGCTAGGACACCTACAACTGTATAAGTCCTGAAGAAAAAGTATTAGAATAGCATGTAAAACACAAATACAAAACAGTAAAAGAAAAAAAATTAAAACATGAATTTTTACACAAAAATACTTTCTATGCTATAAATAATAATTATTATACAATTATTATTATTATCAGGTGTTTGTTAAAGTGCAAACAGATTCCGCAGCACTATACAAATATAAACTGTGTAATAAATACAATGATAAATTAAGTATATGCACTAGAGCAGGTTCTTCAAACTTTTTTCCCAAGGCCCAGTGCCATTATATCACATACATTTGCGACCGTGAACATTTCTGACATAATATACAACAAGATAGCTGCAATTTTTGTCAAAGTGACTAAAATGTATGTGTACTTCGTACACACTCTCATACAACACACACTCATACAACACACACACACTACACACACTCTCATACAACACACAGACACACCACACACTCTCATACAACACACACACACTCTCATACAACATACACACTACACACACTCTCATACAACACATACACACTCTCATACAACACACACACACACTCTCATACAACACACACACACTCTCATACAACACACACACACTCTCTCACAACACACACACACTACACACACTCTCTTACAACACACACACTCTCATACAACACACACACATTACATACACTCTCACGCAACACACACACACTCTCATACAACACACACACACTCTCTCTCTCAAACTGCACACACACACACTCTCATACAACACACAGACACACCACACACTCTCATACAACACACACACTCTCATACAACACACACACAAACTCATACAACACACACACACACACACTCATACAACACACACTCTCATACAACACAAAGACACACCACACACTCTCATACAACACACATATACTACACACCACACACTCTCATACAACACACACATACTACACATACTCTTATACAACACACATGCTACACACACTCATACAACACACACACACACTACACACACTCTCATACAACACACACTCTCATACAACACACACACTCTCATACAACACACATACACACCACACTCTCATACAACACACACATACTACACACACACACCACACACTCTCATACAACACACGCATACTACACACATACTACACACATACTACACACACACTCTCATACAACACACACATACACTATTAAACAACACATACATACTACACACAGACCACACACTCATACAACACACACACACACACTCATACAACACACACATACTACACACCACACACTCTCATACAACACACACATACTACACATAATCTCATACAACACACATGCTACACACACTCATACAACACACACACACACTACACACACTCTCATACAACACACACACTCTCATACAATACACATACACACCACACTCTCATACAACACACACATACTACACACACACACCACACACTCTCATACAACACACACATACTACACACACACTCTCATACAACACACACATACACTATTAAACAACACATACATACTACACACAGACCACACACTCTCATACAACACACACCCTATCATACAACACACACATACTAAACAGACACCACACACACAAACACCACACACTCTCATACAACACACACACACACACACTCTCATACAACACACTACACACACTCTCATACAACACACTACACAAACTCTCATACAACACACACACATTACACCCACTCTCATACAACACACACACACACATTCTCATATAACACACACACACCACACATGCTCTACTACAACACATACATAAGTCGCGATCCAGTAAGACCCGTGATTTGAAGAACCCTGCTCTAGAGCATAATTGAATGTAGCACATGTCGGGATAGAGCGACCTCAGAGATCTGGTTAACTGTTCGGCTCAACTAAACTCACTACTAAAGCTCAACTACGCTACACTCATAATAGCACTGTCTGATAACAATTATTTAAACAAAAAAATGCATTAAAAGTTATAAGGTGTCAAAGATATAAGGTCTCAGGTGTTAAAAAAATCCCACAGACAAGGGCTTTAACATAGAGATATGTACATGTGTGTATTGTATACATATGTATTTATATGTATACATTTATTTACAGACATATATAAACACATAAATACATATGTACTCATATAAAGACATACACTCGTAATCTACGCTGTCGGCATTTATCATTGCACAAGCATTTCTAGTGAAATACTTGTGCAATGCTGCCCCCTGCAGATTTGCGGCCAATCGGCCGCTAGCAGGGGGTGTCAATTAACCCGATCGTATGAGATTGGGCGGATTGCTGTCCGCCACCTCAGAGGTAGCAGACAAGTTAAGGAGCAGTGGTCTTAAACCTGCTGCTTCTTAACTCCTGTTTTCAGATAGCCTGAAGCCTTGCGCAGAAACAGGTGTATACGGCCTCATTCGGGCCGTGATAAATCGGCCCCCTTATATGTACACAAAACGTTTACAAGCTAAAACCCCTCATATGCTGGAAAGGAAGTGATGCATTAAACTTAATTTCAAAATCAAGTTAGCATCTGTTCTATGGTTCTGTATAATGGTATAGTTACTTAAAAGTACATATTTATACTCACATTTTTTACAGAATTCTCCCATTGCTGGTTTTTCTGGAAAAAACAAACGGGTAAACTAACTTAAGGGTGTTAGAACAAGATGCTCTGAACTGACTGGTTTATACAAACAAACAAGCACACACATACACTCACACATACATACACACACACACACACACACACACATGCATACACACACACATACATACACACATACACTCACACATACATACATACACATACATACACTCACACATACATACACTCACACACACATACATACATACACACATACACTCACACATACATACACACAGCATACATACACACACATACATACATACACTCACACACACATACACTCATACATACATACAAACACTCACACATACATACATACACTCACACATATATACACTCACACATACATACACTCACACACACATACACTCACACATACATACATACACACATACACTCACACAGACAGTAAATATTTTATTTTATCTTTTCATGTGACAACACTGAAGAAATGACACTTTGCTACAATGTAAAGTAGTAAGTGTACAGCCTGTATAACAGTATAAATTTGCTGTTCCCTCAAAATAACTCAACACACATCCATTAATGCCTAAACAGTTGGCAACAAAAGTGAGTACACCCCTAAGTGAAAATGTCCAAATTTGGCCCAAAGTGTCAATATTTTGTGTGGCCACCATTATTTTCCAGCACTGCCTTAACCCTCTTGGACATGGAGTTCACCAGAGATTCACAGTTTGCCACTAGAGTATGCTTCCACTCCTCCATGACAACATCACGTAGCTGGTGGAGGTTAGAGACCTTGCGCTCCCCCACCTTCCGTTTGAGGATGCCCCACAGATGCTCAATAGGGTTTGAGTCTGGAGACATGCTTGGCCAGTCCATCACCTTTACCCTCAGCTTCTTTAGCAAGGTAGTGGTCCTCTTGGAGGTGTGTTTGGGGTCATTATCATGTTGGAATACTGCTCTGCGGCCCAGTCTCCGAAGGGAGGGGATCATGCTCTGCTTCAGTAAGTCACAGTACATGTTGGCATTCATGATTCCCTCAAGGAACTGTAGCAGGCCCAGACCACGACACTCCCACCACCATCCTTGACTGTAGGTAAGACACACTTGTCTTTGTACTCCTCACCTGGTTGCCGCCCACACGCTTGACGCCATCTGAACCAAATAAGTTTATCTTGGTATCATCGGACCACAGGACATGGTCTTGACAATCTTCTTATAGCCTAGGCCATCTTAATGTAGAGGAACAATTCTTTATTTCAAATCCTCAGAGAGTTCTTTGCCATGAGGTGCCATGTTGAACACTTCCAGTGACCAGTATGAGAGAGTGTGAGAGTGATAACACCACATTTAACACACCTGCTCCCATTTACACCTGAGACCTTGTAACACTAACGAGTCACATGACACCGGGGAGGGAAAATGGCTAATTGGGCCCAATTTGGACATTTCTACTTAGGGGTGTACTCACTTTTGTTGCCAATGGTTTAGACATTAATGGTTGTGTGTTGAGTTATTTTGAGGGGACAACAAATTTACACTGTTATACAGGCTGTACACTTACTACTTTACATTGTAGCAAAGTGTCATTTCTTCAGTGTTGTCAAATGAAAAAATATAATAAAATATTTAAAACATGTGAGGGGTGTACTCACTTTTGTGAGATACTGTACATGCATACATACACACATACACTCACACATACATACATACACACACACACACATACATACATACACACATACACTCACACATACGTACACACATGCACTCACACATACATACATACATACACACATACACTCACACATACATACACACACACACACATACATACACACATACACTCACACATACATACATACATACATACATACACACACATACACTCACACATACGTACACACATGCCCTCACACACACATACATACATACATACACATATATACTCACACATACACTCACACATACATACATACACACATACACTCACACATACATACACTCACACATACATACACACATGCACTCACACATACATACATACATACATACATACATACATACATACATACACACATACACTCACACATACATACATACACCCACACATACATACACTCACACATACATACATACATACATACACACATACACTCACACATACAGTCACACATACATACACTCACACATACATACATACACACATACACTCACACATACATACATACATACATACATACACACATACATGCATACACTCACACATACATACATACACTCACACATACATACACACATACACTCACACATACATACATACATACATATACTCACATATACATACATACATAAACTCACACATACATACATACATACATACAGTCACACATACAGTCACATATACATACATACATACATACACACACACATACATACATACACACATACACTCACTCACACATACATACATACATACACAAATACATACATACACACATACACTCATACATACATACATACTAGGGATGGGCGAATGTTTCTAAAAATTCAAAATTTAAAACAAATTTTGATACATTCGTTCGTTCGAATCGAATTTCGAATGTTTATATAACATTCTAACATTCTATTTTCGAATTTTCGTTTTCGAATTTTTCAATAAAATTAGAAAATATTTGTTCGAATAATAGAATGTTTAGCTATGTATTCATTCAATTTCGAAATGTAATATTCGAATTCGAATGTGACATTCGAATTCGAATGTGACATTCAAATTTGAAATAGTACAACTGTGTTTAATAAATGTAATATTTGAATGCTACATTCAAATTCAAATGTCACATTCGAATTTGAAATAGTATTTCTAGTCTAATACTGTGTTTCTAAATGTGATATTCGATTTGAATGTGATATTCGATTTGAATGTGACATTAGAATTCGAAATAGTATTTCTAGTCTAATACTGTGTTTTATAAATGTAATATTCGAATGTGATATTCGATTCGAATGTGACATTCGAAATTGTGTTTCTAGTCTACAATTGTGTTTTATAAATGTAAATAACATTCGAAAATCAAATTTTTAAGAATACATACACTCCACAGCTGGTGGAGGTTAGAGACCTTGCGCTCCCCCACCTTCCGTTTGAGGATGCCCCACAGATGCTCAATAGGGTTTGAGTCTGGAGACATGCATGGCCAGTCCATCACCTTTACCCTCAGCTTCTTTAGCAAGGTAGTGGTCCTCTTGGAGGTGTGTTTGGGGTCATTATCATGTTGGAATACTGCTCTGCGGCCCAGTCTCCGAAGGGAGGGGATCATGCTCTGCTTCAGTAAGTCACAGTACATGTTGGCATTCATGGTTCCCTCAAGGAACTGTAGCTCCCCAGTGCCGGCAGTACACATGCAGGCCCAGACCACGACACTCCCACCACCATCCTTGACTGTAGGTAAGACACACTTGTCTTTGTACTCCTCACCTGGTTGCCGCCCACACGCTTGACGCCATCTGAACCAAATAAGTTTATCTTGGTATCATCGGACCACAGGACATGGTCTTGGCAATCTTCTTATAGCCTAGGCCATCTTAATGTAGAGGAACAATTCTTTATTTCAAATCCTCAGAGAGTTCTTTGCCATGAGGTGCCATGTTGAACACTTCCAGTGACCAGTATGAGAGAGTGTGAGAGTGATAACACCACATTTAACACACCTGCTCCCATTTACACCTGAGACCTTGTAACACTAACGAGTCACATGACACCGGGGAGGGAAAATGGCTAATTGGGCCCAATTTGGACATTTCCACTTAGGGGTGTACTCACTTTTGTTGCCAACAGTTTAGACATTAATGGTTGTGTGTTGAGTTATTTTGAGGGGACAACAAATTTACACTGTTATACAGGCTGTACACTCACTACTCTACATTGTAGCAAAGTGTCATTTCTTCAGTGTTGTCAAATGAAAAAATATAATAAAATATTTAAAACATGTGAGGGGTGTACTCACTTTTGTGAGATATGGTACATGCATACACACACACATACACTCACACATACATACATACACACACACACACACATACATACATACACACATACACTCACACATACATATACACATGCACTCACACATACATACATACATACAAACTTATACTCACACATACACTCACACATACATACACACATACATACATACACACATACACTCACACATACATACATACATACATACATACACACACATACACTCACACATACGTACACACATGCCCTCACACACACATACATACATACACATATATACTCACACATACACTCACACATACACACATACACTCACACATACATACACCCACACATACATACACACATGCACTCACACATACATACATACACCCACACATACATACACTCACACATACATACACTCACACAACACATACAGTCACACATACATACACTCACACATACATACATACACACATACACTCACACATACACTCACACATACATACATACATACACACATACATGCATACACTCACACATACATACATACATACACTCACACATACATACATACATACATACATACATACACACATACACTCACACATACATACATACATACATACACACACATACATACACACATACACTCACACATACATACATACATATACTCACATATACATACATACATACACTCACACATACATACATACACACATACACTCACACATACATACATACACACATACAATCATACATACATACATACATACATACTAGGGATGGGCGAATGTTTCTAAAAATTCAAAATTTAAAACGAATTTTGATACATTCGTTCGTTCGAATCGAATTTCGAATGTTTATGCAACATTCTAACATTCTATTTTCGAATTTTCGTTTTCGAATTTTTCAATAAAATTAGAAAATATTTGTTCGAATAATATAATGTTTAGCTATGTATTCATTCAATTTCGAAATGTAATCTTCGAATTCGAATGTGACATTCGAATTTGAATGTGACATTCAAATTTGAAATAGTACAACTGTGTTTAATAAATGTAATATTTGAATTTGAATGCTACATTCAAATTCGAATGTCACATTCGAATTTGAAATAGTATTTCTAGTCTAATACTGTGTTTCTAAATGTGATATTCGATTCGAATGTGATATTCAATTTGAATGTGACATTCGAATTTGAAATAGTATTTCTAGTCTAATACTGTGTTTTATAAATGTAATATTCGATTCGAATGTGACATTCAAAATAGTGTTTCTAGTCTACAATTGTGTTTTATAAATGTGATATCCGAATGTAACATTCGAATTCGAATGTCACATTCGAATTCGAATGTGACAATCGAAAATTGTAAATAATATTCGAAAATCGAATTTTTAAGAATACATACACACATACACTCATACATACATACATACACACATACACTCACACATAAAAACACACATACACTCACACATACATACATACATACATACACACATATACTCATACATACACACACATACATACACACACACATACTATATCACTGGCACCAGATATAGTGCTGTTTGTCATTTGGACTGTTATGTGTGAGTGTTTGTGTGTATGTATGTATGTGTGTGTGTGTTTGTGTGTGTGCATGTATGTATGTGTGTGTGTTTGTGTGTGTGCATGTATGTATATGTGAGTGTATGTGTGTGTGGCTGTATGTGTGAGTGTATGTATGTATGTTTGAGTGTATGTATGCATGTGTGAGTGTGAGTGTGATTTCAGGTTATTCACCCTTAATCATGCTAATCATGATTAAGCATGATAACCCGAAACGTTGCTAGTTGCTGTTTTTTGCCATGATTCTGAAATAAAAGACAAGGATTATTCTTAAGACTGGGTGCTGTGTTTTTTATATACTCACACATACATAAATACATACACACATATACTTACACATACGCTCACACATACATACACACACACACATACACTCACACATACATACACGCACATACATACACAAATACACACATACATTCATACATACACACATACACACACATACATACACACATACATACACACATACATACATACATACAAACATGCACACATACATACATACATACACACACACGCATACATACATACACACATATATACATATACACATACACACATATACACACACACACACATACACACATACATACATTCACACATACATACACTCACACATACATACACTCACACATACATACATATATACACTCATACATGCATACACACATACACAAATACATACACTCACACATACATACACTCACACATACATACACTCACACATACATACACTCCCACATACATACACTCACACATACATACACTCACACATACATACACTCACACATACATACACTCACACACACATACACTCACACACACATACACTCACACATACACTCACACATACACTCACACATACACTCACACATACACTCACACATACACACATGGGGTTCGATTTATTAAGCAGTGAATGCTGCATCAATGCACCATTGTTTCTGGTTCACCAGAAACGGAAATTAAGAAGTAGCGGTGGTGAACTGAAATCATCCTGATCCGATCCGATGGTTAAGAGTCAAACAGG